>NW_026728846.1:587500-612500 GCF_030272615.1 Cryptomeria japonica | reverse complement strand
CGCACACCTTGGCTGGGTTGCGCGCCCTGGTGGGCACCATGGTGCGCACCAAGGAGCGCTCCGAAGTGTGCTCCAAGGTGCGGCGTGCACGAAGTCGGAGCCCGGTTTGCCCCGGGTGCGCACCTCGCGTGCACCTTCGCCGCGGTGGGCACCATGGCGTGCACGAAGTCGGAGCCCGGTTTGCCCCGGGTGCGCACCTCGCGTGCACCTTCGCCGGGGTGGGCACCTTGGTGTGCAGACCTTGGCTGGGTTGCGCGCCCTGGTGGGCACCATGGTGCGCACCAAGGAGCGCTCCGAAGTGTGCTCCAAGGTGCGGCCTGCACGAAGTCGGAGCCCGGTTTGCCCCGGGTGTGCACCTCGGGTGGGCACCTTGGTGCGCATGCCTTGCCTGGGCTGCGCACCAGGGCGGGCTCAAGATGGCACCCGCGTTCCTTTTTTTTCACTATCTTTCAAAACGGAAATTTTAAAATCTCATTTTTTTTTGCCTTTTTCTGGAAATTAGTGAAGGCAGCGCATCAAAGGTGCGCACCTCGCTGCCCACCACGGTGCGCAACGCCGGTGGGCACCCGGGAGTGCTTCGAAGTGTGCTCCAAGGTGCTGCGTGCACGTTGTCGGAGCCCGGTTTGCCCCGGGTGCGCACCTCGCGTGCACCTTCGTCGGGGTGGGCACCTTGGCTGGGTTTGCCCCGGCTGCGCTCCGAAGCGGGGTTATTGGAGCGCCGCCTCTTTTTTTGTCGGAGCGTTTGGTGGGGTTTCTCGCATTGGCTCTTCCGAGGCCCGGTTGCCACCCTGGCGCGCACGAAGTCGGAAGTAGGGTTAATTGCCCGGGTGCGCACCTTTGCCAGGGTGGGCACCTTACCTGGGCTGCGCACCAGGGCGGGCTCAAGATGGCACGCGCGTTCCGTTTTTTTCACTATCTTTCAAAACGGAAATTTTAAAATCTCCTTTTTTTTTTGCCTTTTCTGGAAATTAGTGAAGGCAGCGCATCAAAGGTGCGCACCTCGCTGCCCACCTTGGTGTGCTCTGAGGTGCGCACCCGGGAGCGCTACGAAGTGTGCTCCAAGGTGCGGCGTGCACGTTGTCGGAGCCCGGTTTGCCCCGGGTGCGCACCTCGCCTGCACCTTGGCCGGGGTGGGCACCTTGGCTGGGTTTGCCCAGGGTGCGCTCCGAAGCGGGGTTACTGGAGCGCCCCCTCTTTTTTTGTCAGAGCGTTTGGTGGGGTTTCTCGCATTGGCTCTTCCCAGGCCCGGTTGTTGGGTGCGCTCCCACCCTGGCGCGCGCGAAGTTGGAAGTTGGGTTAATTGCCCGGGCGCGCACCTTCGCCAGGGTGGGCACCTTGGTGCGCACACCTTGGCTGGGCTGCGCACCAGGGCGGGCTCAAGATGGCACCAGCATTCCCTTTTTCTCACTATCTTTCAAAACGGAAATTTTAAAATCTCGTTTTTTTTTTGCCTTTTATGGAAATTAGTGAAGGCATCGCATCAAAGGTGCGCACCTCGCTGCCCACCTTGGTGTGCTCCGAGGTGCCCACCACGGTGCGCAACGCCGGTGCGAACCCGGGAGCGCCCCGATGTGTGCTCCAAGGTGCGGCGTGCACGAAGTCGGACCCCGGTTTGCCCCGGGTGCGCACCTCGCGTGCACCTTGGTGCGCACACCTTGGCTGGGTTGCGCGGCCTGGTGGGCACCATGGTGCGCACCAAGGAGCGCTCCGAAGTGTGCTCCAAGGTGCGGCGTGCACGAAGTCGGAGCCCGGTTTGCCCCGGGTATGCACCTCGCGTGCACCTTCGCCGGGGTGGGCACCTCGGCTGGGTTGCGCGCCCTGGTGCGCACCAAGGAGCGCTCCGAAGTGTGCTCCAAGGTGCGGCGTGCACGAAGTCGGAGCCCGGTTTGCCCCGGGTGCGCACCTTCGCCGCGGTGCGCACCATGGCGTGCACGAAGTCGGAGCCCGGTTTGCCCCGGGTGCGCACCTCGCGTGCACCTTCGGCGGGGTTGCGCGCCCTGGTGGGCACCATGGTGCGCACCAAGGAGCGCTCCGAAGTGTGCTCCAAGGTGCGGCGTGCACGAAGTCGGAGCCCGGTTTGCCCCGGGTGCGCACCTCGCGTGCACCTTCGGCGGGGTTGCGCGCCCTGGTGGGCACCATGGTGCGCACCAAGGAGCGCTCCGAAGTGTGCTCCAAGGTGCGGCGTGCACGAAGTCGGAGCCCGGTTTGCCCCGGGTGCGCACCTCGCGTGCACCTTCGCCGCGGTGGGCACCATGGCGTGCACGAAGTCGGAGCCCGGTTTGCCCCGGGTGCGCACCTCGCGTGCACCTTCGCCGGGGTGGGCACCTCGGCTGGGTTGCGCGCCCTGGTGCGCACCAAGGAGCGCTCCGAAGTGTGCTCCAAGGTGCGGCGTGCACGAAGTCGGAGCCCGGTTTGCCCCGGGTGCGCACCTCGCGTGCACCTTCGCCAGGGTGGGCACCTCGGTGCGCACACCTTCTCAATGTTTTCTTGCCTTTTCTGGAAATTGGTGAAGGCAGCGCATCAAAGGTGCGCACCTCGGTGTGCTCCGAGGTGCGAACCCGAGAGCGCTCCGAGGTGCCCACGAAGTCGAAAGTCGGGTTAATTGCATTGTTTTCCCCGGGTGCGCTCCGAGGTGCGCAACATCGGCGCGCACCAAGGAGGGCTCCGAAGTGTGCTCCAAGGTGCGCACGATGGCGTGCACCTCTGGTGCGCACGATTCGGAGCTCGGTTTGACCGGGGTGCGCACACCTTGGCTGGGTTGCGCACCTTTTGTGCGCTCCAAGGTGCGCACGAAGTCGGAGCTCGGTTTGCCCCGGGTGCGCACCTTCGCCAGGGTGCGCACCTTGATGCGCACGCCTTGGCTGGGCTGCGCACCTTGGTGGGCGCCATGGTGCGCACCTTTCGTGCGCTCCAAGGTGCGCACGAAGTCGGAGCTCGGTTTGCCCCGGGTGCGCACCTTGGTGGGCGCCATGGTGCACTCCGAGGTGCCCAAGATTGGTGCGCACCAAGGAGCGCTCCGAAGTGCGCTCCAAGGTGCGCGCGAAGTCGAAAGTTGGGTTAATTGTCCGGTTTGCCTCGGGTGCGCACCTTGCGTGCACCTTCGCCAGGGTGGGCGCCTTGGTGCGCACACCTTGGCTGGGCTGCGCACACCTTGGCACCCGCGTTTCCTTCATTTTAAATTTTTTTTTTTTACAATCTCTCAAGTGGGAAATTCTATAATCTCAACTTTTTTTGCCTTTTCAGGAAACTTTTGAATGGAGCGCATCATTGGTGCGCTCCGAAGTGTGCTCCAAAGCTCTCTCCAGCTGCGTGCACCTGCCCCGGCCGCGCACCCGGCCCCGCCCAGCTTCGCTCACCTGTCCCGGGCGTCTGGTGCGGAACCTTAGAGTAAGAAACATCACCGTGCACCTTGGCCAACGTGCGCGACTCGACCGAGCGCGCACTGGCCGAGGTGCACACCGATTTCACCTGGGTGCGCGCGCAGCACCTCGGGCGCACCGGGGTGCGCGCACAACGCCCGGGTTGCACCGTGGCCTGTGTGCTCGGGGCGCCTCGGGTGCGCGCTCGGTGTCGCCCCCGCGCGCGCGGTAGTGCGGGCAGCGCACCCCGGCCCGGCCCGGCCCCGACGAGAACGCAAACGGGCAAAAGGTTTATTCAAATAGCATTGCGATGCCCGGCGAAAAACTAAAAAAGGGTGCAACACCGGGACTTCCCGGGAGGTCACCCATCCCAGTACTACTCCGGCCCAAGCGCGCTTAACTGCGGAGTTCTGATGGGATCCGGTGCACTAACGCTGGTATGATCGCACCCGTTATGAGCTTGTCGCAGTGTGTACTTAGCAAACCGCGACCCACGTGCGAATCCACCCCGGCCACCCACCCCCGTCGAGGTGCACACCCTCCCTCGCGAAGTGCGCCCCGTTCGCCAAGTGTGAGCCCTGCCCGGGTGCGCGCACCTTGCTAGGGCGTCGGGTGTGCACCCGGCCCGGCCTACGTGCGTGCACCTGGAGGGGGCGTCGTGTGCGTGCAGTGTCCCGTCTGCAACGCGGTGCCCACACACCACCTCGGGCGCAACGACCTGCGCTCACATGTGGGCCGAGTGCACCTTGGTGCATGTTCGGGGCGCCTCGGGTGCACGCTCGATCTTGCCCCGGTGCACCAAGGCGCTCGGTTTGCCCCGGGTGCGCACTTGGTGCAAGGTGGGCACCCAAAATAGGGATCAAGCACCAAAACACAAGTTTCGGGATGCAAAATGGGACCCAAGGACCACAAATGCGTTCCAAGACCCATGATGGGTCCACGAGAACAAAAATGTGTTCCGAGACTTAATAAACAAATATTGGGTTTTAGGAGAAGAAACATGCTCTGATGCCCAAAACGAGAATCGACCCCGAAAAGGCCACAGGCCAAAAGTGGGATGCGAGACAAAAAAAAATGGGACCCGAGGACCAAAATTGGGTTCCCAGGTCGAAGACAGGGCAACCGGACAAGAAACGACCTCTAAGGCTCGAAATGAGTCCCGACGACTAAAACTTGACAAGAAGCACCCATCAGGCACCCAACTCGACACCCATGGGATGCCGACCCACCCGGGCTTCCACCTAGCACACCTTGGCACCCACCCACCCTCGCACCCAACCTCGCACCCAACTTAGCACCTTTGAACCCACATTGGCACTCACCCTGACCCTGGCACCTTGGAACCCACATTGGCACTCACCTTGACCCTGGCACCCACCTTTGCACTCACCTTGGGACCCACCCTGGCTCCCACCTCGGCACCCACCCAGACACCCACCTTGGTTCCTTGGCACCCACCTTGGATCCTTGGCACCCACCCCGACACCCACCTTGGCACGCAACTTGGCTACTTGCCACCCACCTTGGCTCCTTGACGCCCACCCCGACAACCACCCCGTGACCTACCCTGGCTAGGGTTGGTGCACACCCACCCTGGTGCCCACCTTGGCACCCACCCTATGACCCACCTTGGCACGCACCTTAGTACCCACCCCGTTACCCACCCTAGGACCCACCCCGTGACCCACCTTGGCCAGGGTGGGTGCCTTGGTGCGCACAACTTGCCTGGGCTGCACACCAGGGCGGGCTCAAGATGGCACCCGCGTTCCGTTTTTTTCACTATCTTTCAAAACGGAAATTTTAAAATCTCATTTTTTTCTTTTTTTTGCCTTTTCTGGAAATTAGTGAAGGCAGCGCATCAAAGGTGCGCAATGCTGGTGCGAACCTGGGAGCGCTCCGATGTGTGCTCCAAGGTGCGGCGTGCACGAAGTCCGAGCCCGGTTTGCCCCGGGTGCGCACCTCGCGTGCACCTTCGCCGGGGTGAGCACCTTGGCTGGGTTGCGCGCCCTGGTGCGTACCAAGGAGCGCTCTGAAGTGTGCTCCAAGGTGCGGCGTGCACGAAGTCGGAGCCCGGTTTGCCCCGGGTGTGCACCTCGGGTGCGCACCTCGCGTGCACCTTCGCTGCGGTGGGCACCTTGGCTGGGTTGCGCGCCTTGGTGGGCACCATGCAGTGCACGAAGTCGGAGCCCGGTTTGCCCCGGGCGCGCACCTCCGCCAGGGTGGGCACCTTGGTGCGCACAACTTGCCTGGGCTGCGCACCAGGAAGGGCTCAAGATGGCACCCGCGTTCCGTTTTTTTCACTATCTTTCAGAACGGAAATTTTAAAATATCGTTTTTTTTTGCCTTTTCTGGAAATTAGTGAAGGCAGCGCATCAAAGGTGCGCAACGCTGGTGCGAACCTGGGAGCGCTCCGATGTGTGCTCCAAGGTGCGGCGTGCACAAAGTCGGAGCCCGGTTTGCCCCGGGTGCGCCCTGGTGGGCACCATGGTGCGCACCAAGGAGCGCTCCGAAGTGTGCTCCAAGGTGCGGCCTGCACGAAGTCGGAGCCCGGTTTGCCCCGGGTGTGCACCTCGGGTGGGCACCTTGGTGCGCATGCCTTGCCTGGGCTGCGCACCAGGGCGGGCTCAAGATGGCACCCGCGTTCCTTTTTTTTCACTATCTTTCAAAACGGAAATTTTAAAATCTCATTTTTTTTTGCCTTTTTCTGGAAATTAGTGAAGGCAGCGCATCAAAGGTGCGCACCTCGCTGCCCACCACGGTGCGCAACGCCGGTGGGCACCCGGGAGTGCTTCGAAGTGTGCTCCAAGGTGTTGCGTGCACGTTGTCGGAGCCCGGTTTGCCCCGGGTGCGCACCTCGCGTGCACCTTCGTCGGGGTGGGCACCTTGGCTTGGTTTGCCCCGGCTGCGCTCCGAAGCGGGGTTATTGGAGCGCCGCCTCTTTTTTTGTCGGAGCGTTTGGTGGGGTTTCTCGCATTGGCTCTTCCGAGGCCCGGTTGCCACCCTGGCGCGCACGAAGTCGGAAGTAGGGTTAATTGCCCGGGTGCGCACCTTTGCCAGGGTGGCACCTTACCTGGGCTGCGCACCAGGGCGGGCTCAAGATGGCACGCGCGTTCCGTTTTTTTCACTATCTTTCAAAACGGAAATTTTAAAATCTCCTTTTTTTTTTGCCTTTTCTGGAAATTAGTGAAGGCAGCGCATCAAAGGTGCGCACCTCGCTGCCCACCTTGGTGTGCTCTGAGGTGCGCACCCGGGAGCGCTACGAAGTGTGCTCCAAGGTGCGGCGTGCACGTTGTCGGAGCCCGGTTTGCCCCGGGTGCGCACCTCGCCTGCACCTTGGCCGGGGTGGGCACCTTGGCTGGGTTTGCCCAGGGTGCGCTCCGAAGCGGGGTTACTGGAGCGCCCCCTCTTTTTTTGTCAGAGAGTTTGGTGGGGTTTCTCGCATTGGCTCTTCCCAGGCCCGGTTGTTGGGTGCGCTCCCACCCTGGCGCGCGCGAAGTTGGAAGTTGGGTTAATTGCCCGGGCGCGCACCTTCGCCAGGGTGGGCACCTTGGTGCGCAAACCTTGGCTGGGCTGCGCACCAGGGCGGGCTCAAGATGGCACCAGCATTCCCTTTTTCTCACTATCTTTCAAAACGGAAATTTTAAAATCTCGTTTTTTTTTTGCCTTTTATGGAAATTAGTGAAGGCATCGCATCAAAGGTGCGCACCTCGCTGCCCACCTTGGTGTGCTCCGAGGTGCCCACCACGGTGCGCAACGCCGGTGCGAACCCGGGAGCGCCCCGATGTGTGCTCCAAGGTGCGGCGTGCACGAAGTCGGACCCCGGTTTGCCCCGGGTGCGCACCTCGCGTGCACCTTGGTGCGCACACCTTGGCTGGGTTGCGCGGCCTGGTGGGCACCATGGTGCGCACCAAGGAGCGCTCCGAAGTGTGCTCCAAGGTGCGGCGTGCACGAAGTCGGAGCCCGGTTTGCCCCGGGTGCGCACCTTCGCCGCGGTGGGCACCATGGCGTGCACGAAGTCGGAGCCCGGTTTGCCCCGGGTGCGCACCTCGCGTGCACCTTCGCCGGGGTGGGCACCTCGGCTGGGTTGCGCGCCCTGGTGCGCACCAAGGAGCGCTCTGAAGTGTGCTCCAAGGTGCGGCGTGCACGAAGTCGGAGCCCGGTTTGCCCCGGGTGTGCACCTCGCGTGCACCTTCGCTGCGGTGGGCACCTTGGCTGGGTTGCGCGCCTTGGTGGGCACCATGCAGTGCACGAAGTCGGAGCCCGGTTTGCCCCGGGCGCGCACCTCCGCCAGGGTGGGCACCTTGGTGCGCACAACTTGCCTGGGCTGCGCACCAGGAAGGGCTCAAGATGGCACCCGCGTTCCGTTTTTTTCACTATCTTTCAGAACGGAAATTTTAAAATATCGTTTTTTTTTGCCTTTTCTGGAAATTAGTGAAGGCAGCGCATCAAAGGTGCGCAACGCTGGTGCGAACCTGGGAGCGCTCCGATGTGTGCTCCAAGGTGCGGCGTGCACGAAGTCGGACCCCGGTTTGCCCCGGGTGCGCACCTCGCGTGCACCTTGGTGCGCACACCTTGGCTGGGTTGCGCGCCCTGGTGGGCACCATGGTGCGCACCAAGGAGCGCTCCGAAGTGTGCTCCAAGGTGCGGCGTGCACGAAGTCGGAGCCCGGTTTGCCCCGGGTGCGCACCTCGCGTGCACCTTCGCCGCGGTGGGCACCATGGCGTGCACGAAGTCGGAGCCCGGTTTGCCCCGGGTGCGCACCTCGCGTGCACCTTCGCCGGGGTGGGCACCTTGGTGTGCAGACCTTGGCTGGGTTGCGCGCCCTGGTGGGCACCATGGTGCGCACCAAGGAGCGCTCCGAAGTGTGCTCCAAGGTGCGGCCTGCACGAAGTCGGAGCCCGGTTTGCCCCGGGTGTGCACCTCGGGTGGGCACCTTGGTGCGCATGCCTTGCCTGGGCTGCGCACCAGGGCGGGCTCAAGATGGCACCCGCGTTCCTTTTTTTTCACTATCTTTCAAAACGGAAATTTTAAAATCTCATTTTTTTTTGCCTTTTTCTGGAAATTAGTGAAGGCAGCGCATCAAAGGTGCGCACCTCGCTGCCCACCACGGTGCGCAACGCCGGTGGGCACCCGGGAGTGCTTCGAAGTGTGCTCCAAGGTGCTGCGTGCACGTTGTCGGAGCCCGGTTTGCCCCGGGTGCGCACCTCGCGTGCACCTTCGTCGGGGTGGGCACCTTGGCTGGGTTTGCCCCGGCTGCGCTCCGAAGCGGGGTTATTGGAGCGCCGCCTCTTTTTTTGTCGGAGCGTTTGGTGGGGTTTCTCGCATTGGCTCTTCCGAGGCCCGGTTGCCACCCTGGCGCGCACGAAGTCGGAAGTAGGGTTAATTGCCCGGGTGCGCACCTTTGCCAGGGTGGGCACCTTACCTGGGCTGCGCACCAGGGCGGGCTCAAGATGGCACGCGCGTTCCGTTTTTTTCACTATCTTTCAAAACGGAAATTTTAAAATCTCCTTTTTTTTTTGCCTTTTCTGGAAATTAGTGAAGGCAGCGCATCAAAGGTGCGCACCTCGCTGCCCACCTTGGTGTGCTCTGAGGTGCGCACCCGGGAGCGCTACGAAGTGTGCTCCAAGGTGCGGCGTGCACGTTGTCGGAGCCCGGTTTGCCCCGGGTGCGCACCTCGCCTGCACCTTGGCCGGGGTGGGCACCTTGGCTGGGTTTGCCCAGGGTGCGCTCCGAAGCGGGGTTACTGGAGCGCCCCCTCTTTTTTTGTCAGAGCGTTTGGTGGGGTTTCTCGCATTGGCTCTTCCCAGGCCCGGTTGTTGGGTGCGCTCCCACCCTGGCGCGCGCGAAGTTGGAAGTTGGGTTAATTGCCCGGGCGCGCACCTTCGCCAGGGTGGGCACCTTGGTGCGCACACCTTGGCTGGGCTGCGCACCAGGGCGGGCTCAAGATGGCACCAGCATTCCCTTTTTCTCACTATCTTTCAAAACGGAAATTTTAAAATCTCGTTTTTTTTTTGCCTTTTATGGAAATTAGTGAAGGCATCGCATCAAAGGTGCGCACCTCGCTGCCCACCTTGGTGTGCTCCGAGGTGCCCACCACGGTGCGCAACGCCGGTGCGAACCCGGGAGCGCCCCGATGTGTGCTCCAAGGTGCGGCGTGCACGAAGTCGGACCCCGGTTTGCCCCGGGTGCGCACCTCGCGTGCACCTTGGTGCGCACACCTTGGCTGGGTTGCGCGGCCTGGTGGGCACCATGGTGCGCACCAAGGAGCGCTCCGAAGTGTGCTCCAAGGTGCGGCGTGCACGAAGTCGGAGCCCGGTTTGCCCCGGGTACGCACCTCGCGTGCACCTTCGCCGGGGTGGGCACCTCGGCTGGGTTGCGCGCCCTGGTGCGCACCAAGGAGCGCTCCGAAGTGTGCTCCAAGGTGCGGCGTGCACGAAGTCGGAGCCCGGTTTGCCCCGGGTGCGCACCTTCGCCGCGGTGCGCACCATGGCGTGCACGAAGTCGGAGCCCGGTTTGCCCCGGGTGCGCACCTCGCGTGCACCTTCGGCGGGGTTGCGCGCCCTGGTGGGCACCATGGTGCGCACCAAGGAGCGCTCCGAAGTGTGCTCCAAGGTGCGGCGTGCACGAAGTCGGAGCCCGGTTTGCCCCGGGTGCGCACCTCGCGTGCACCTTCGGCGGGGTTGCGCGCCCTGGTGGGCACCATGGTGCGCACCAAGGAGCGCTCCGAAGTGTGCTCCAAGGTGCGGCGTGCACGAAGTCGGAGCCCGGTTTGCCCCGGGTGCGCACCTCGCGTGCACCTTCGCCGCGGTGGGCACCATGGCGTGCACGAAGTCGGAGCCCGGTTTGCCCCGGGTGCGCACCTCGCGTGCACCTTCGCCGGGGTGGGCACCTCGGCTGGGTTGCGCGCCCTGGTGCGCACCAAGGAGCGCTCCGAAGTGTGCTCCAAGGTGCGGCGTGCACGAAGTCGGAGCCCGGTTTGCCCCGGGTGCGCACCTCGCGTGCACCTTCGCCAGGGTGGGCACCTCGGTGCGCACACCTTCTCAATGTTTTCTTGCCTTTTCTGGAAATTGGTGAAGGCAGCGCATCAAAGGTGCGCACCTCGGTGTGCTCCGAGGTGCGAACCCGAGAGCGCTCCGAGGTGCCCACGAAGTCGAAAGTCGGGTTAATTGCATTGTTTTCCCCGGGTGCGCTCCGAGGTGCGCAACATCGGCGCGCACCAAGGAGGGCTCCGAAGTGTGCTCCAAGGTGCGCACGATGGCGTGCACCTCTGGTGCGCACGATTCGGAGCTCGGTTTGACCGGGGTGCGCACACCTTGGCTGGGTTGCGCACCTTTTGTGCGCTCCAAGGTGCGCACGAAGTCGGAGCTCGGTTTGCCCCGGGTGCGCACCTTCGCCAGGGTGCGCACCTTGATGCGCACGCCTTGGCTGGGCTGCGCACCTTGGTGGGCGCCATGGTGCGCACCTTTCGTGCGCTCCAAGGTGCGCACGAAGTCGGAGCTCGGTTTGCCCCGGGTGCGCACCTTGGTGGGCGCCATGGTGCACTCCGAGGTGCCCAAGATTGGTGCGCACCAAGGAGCGCTCCGAAGTGCGCTCCAAGGTGCGCGCGAAGTCGAAAGTTGGGTTAATTGTCCGGTTTGCCTCGGGTGCGCACCTTGCGTGCACCTTCGCCAGGGTGGGCGCCTTGGTGCGCACACCTTGGCTGGGCTGCGCACACCTTGGCACCCGCGTTTCCTTCATTTTAAATTTTTTTTTTTTACAATCTCTCAAGTGGGAAATTCTATAATCTCAACTTTTTTTGCCTTTTCAGGAAACTTTTGAATGGAGCGCATCATTGGTGCGCTCCGAAGTGTGCTCCAAAGCTCTCTCCAGCTGCGTGCACCTGCCCCGGCCGCGCACCCGGCCCCGCCCAGCTTCGCTCACCTGTCCCGGGCGTCTGGTGCGGAACCTTAGAGTAAGAAACATCACCGTGCACCTTGGCCAACGTGCGCGACTCGACCGAGCGCGCACTGGCCGAGGTGCACACCGATTTCACCTGGGTGCGCGCGCAGCACCTCGGGCGCACCGGGGTGCGCGCACAACGCCCGGGTTGCACCGTGGCCTGTGTGCTCGGGGTGCCTCGGGTGCGCGCTCGGTGTCGCCCCCGCGCGCGCGGTAGTGCGGGCAGCGCACCCCGGCCCGGCCCGGCCCCGACGAGAACGCAAACGGGCAAAAGGTTTATTCAAATAGCATTGCGACGCCCGGCGAAAAACTAAAAAAGGGTGCAACACCGGGACTTCCCGGGAGGTCACCCATCCCAGTACTACTCCGGCCCAAGCGCGCTTAACTGCGGAGTTCTGATGGGATCCGGTGCACTAATGCTGGTATGATCGCACCCGTTATGAGCTTGTCGCAGTGTGTACTTAGCAAACCGCGACCCACGTGCGAATCCACCCCGGCCACCCACCCCCGTCGAGGTGCACACCCTCCCTCGCGAAGTGCGCCCCGTTCGCCAAGTGTGAGCCCTGCCCGGGTGCGCGCACCTTGCTAGGGCGTCGGGTGTGCACCCGGCCCGGCCTACGTGCGTGCACCTGGAGGGGGCGTCGTGTGCGTGCAGTGTCCCGTCTGCAACGCGGTGCCCACACACCACCTCGGGCGCAACGACCTGCGCTCACATGTGGGCCGAGTGCACCTTGGTGCATGTTCGGGGCGCCTCGGGTGCACGCTCGATCTTGCCCCGGTGCACCAAGGCGCTCGGTTTGCCCCGGGTGCGCACTTGGTGCAAGGTGGGCACCCAAAATAGGGATCAAGCACCAAAACACAAGTTTCGGGATGCAAAATGGGACCCAAGGACCACAAATGCGTTCCAAGACCCATGATGGGTCCACGAGAACAAAAATGTGTTCCGAGACTTAATAAACAAATATTGGGTTTTAGGAGAAGAAACATGCTCTGATGCCCAAAACGAGAATCGACCCCGAAAAGGCCACAGGCCAAAAGTGGGATGCGAGACAAAAAAAAATGGGACCCGAGGACCAAAATTGGGTTCCCAGGTCGAAGACAGGGCAACCGGACAAGAAACGACCTCTAAGGCTCGAAATGAGTCCCGACGACTAAAACTTGACAAGAAGCACCCATCAGGCACCCAACTCGACACCCATGGGATGCCGACCCACCCGGGCTTCCACCTAGCACACCTTGGCACCCACCCACCCTCGCACCCAACCTCGCACCCAACTTAGCACCTTTGAACCCACATTGGCACTCACCCTGACCCTGGCACCTTGGAACCCACATTGGCACTCACCTTGACCCTGGCACCCACCTTTGCACTCACCTTGGGACCCACCCTGGCTCCCACCTCGGCACCCACCCAGACACCCACCTTGGTTCCTTGGCACCCACCTTGGATCCTTGGCACCCACCCCGACACCCACCTTGGCACGCAACTTGGCTACTTGCCACCCACCTTGGCTCCTTGACGCCCACCCCGACAACCACCCCGTGACCTACCCTGGCTAGGGTTGGTGCACACCCACCCTGGTGCCCACCTTGGCACCCACCCTATGACCCACCTTGGCACGCACCTTAGTACCCACCCCGTTACCCACCCTAGGACCCACCCCGTGACCCACCTTGGCCAGGGTGGGTGCACCCACCCTGGTGCCCACCTTGGCACCCACCCATCCTAGCACCCAGCCTGTGACCGGGCTTGGAACCCAACCTTGCACCCGCACCCGTCTTGGCCAGTGTGGGTGCGCACCCATCCTGGCACCCACGTTGTGACACACCCTTTAACCCACGCACCCTAGCACCCACGTTGGCACCCACCTTGGAACCCAACCTAGCAACTTGGCACCCACCCCGTGACCCACCTTGGCATCCACCATAGCAGTCGCCGACTTGGCACCCACCTCGGCACCCACCTTGCCACTCACCCTAGCATCGACCCATCCTAGCACCCACCCTGGCACCTTTGCACCCTAGCACTCACCCATCCTAGCACCTAACCTGTGACCCACCTTGACACTCACCCTCGCACCCACCTTGGAACCCAACCTAGCACCCACCCACCCTGACACCAACCCTAGCACCTACCCACCCTTGCACCCACCCTGTGACCCATCTTGGCACCCACCCATCCTACCACTCAACCTATCACCCACCTTCTCACCCACCTTGGCATCCACCTTAGCACCCACCCACACTGGCACCTTGGCACCCACCTCGGGCAAGGTGGGTGCACACCCACCCTGGCACCCAATTTAGAACCCACCGAGCATGTTACCCACCTTGGCACCCACATTGCAGCCCACCCTAGTACCCACCCTATGACCCACATTGGCATCCACACCCTAGCACCCAGGCACCTCGACACCCGCCTTGACACCCACCCTAGCACTGAACCTGTGACCCACCTTGGAACTCACCCTAGAACCCACCCACCCTGTGAACCACCTTGGCATCCACCTTAGCACCCACCCACCTTGGCACCCACTCTAGCACTCACCCATCCTAACACCCAACTTGTTACCCACCTTGGCACCCGCCCTCGCGTCCACCTTGAAACCCACCCTAGCACCCACCCACGCAGGAGCCCACCTTGGCACCCAACCTAACACCCACGCATCCTGGCACCCAACTTGTGACCCACCTTGGAACCCACCCTAGTACCCACCTTTGAACCCACTATATCACCAACCCACCTTGGCACCCACCCTATGACCCTCTTTGGAATCCACCCTAGCACGCACCCACCCTGGCACCCACCATGGAGCGCACCCTAGCACCCACCCACCTCGGCACGCACCTCAACACCCACCTTGGTGTGCGCACTGCGCCAACCTCTCAAAGACCCTATGTGGTGCGCTCCAAAGTGTACACCTTTGGTGCGCTCCAAGGTGCGCACCTTTGGTGCACACCGAGGTGCACACCAAAGTGTGCACCGAGGTGAGCACCAAAGTGCACTCCAGGGTGCACACCAAGGCGTGCACCTTTGGTGCGGTCAATGCAAACGAATTCGGAAGTTGGGGTCGATGTCCTAATCGCTGCTGCAGACTACACGTATGAGAATCGGACAAATAGCTTTATATAGGGGAGGTGTTGCGTTTGATGGGTCGACTCCCCTGGTTGTGTGCACTGCACCAACTTCAAAGACCCTGTCTTGTTTAAGAAGTCAAAAGTTGGGGTGGATGTCCTAATCATTGCTGCAGTCTACGCATGTATGAGAATCAGACAAATAGCTTATATAGGGGAGGTGTTGCATTCGGTGGGTTGACTCCCCTGGTTGTGCGCACTGCGCCAACCTCAAAGACCCCGCATAGCAGAAGAAGTCGGAAGTCGGATTTTGGTGAGCACCAAGGCGTGCACCTTTGGTGCGGTCAACGCAGACGAATTCAGAAGTTGGGGTGGATGTCCTAATCGTTGTTGCAGGCTACACATGTATGAGAATCAGACAAATAGCTTATATAGGGGAGGTGTTGGGTTTGATGGGTCAACTCCCTTGGTTGTGCGCATTACGCCAACCTCAAAGACCTTGTTTTCGTTAAGAAGTCAAAAGTTGGGGTCAATGTCCTAATGGCTCCTGCAGGCTACACATGTATGAGAATCGGACAAATAGCTTATATAGGGGAGGTGTTGGGTTTGATGGGTCGACTCCCCTGGTTGTGCGCATTACGTCAACCTCAAAGACCTTGTTTTCGTTAAGAAGTCAAAAGTTGGGGTCGATGTCCTAATTGCTCCTGTAGACTACACATGTATGAGAATCAGACAAATAGCTTATATAGGGGAGGTGTTGGGTTTGATGGGTTGACTCCCCTAGTTGTTCGCATTACACCAACCTCAAAGACCTTGTTTTCGTTTAGAAGCCGAAAGTTGGGGTCGATGTCCTAATTGCTCCTGCAGGCTACGCATGTATGAGAATCAGACAAATAGCTTATATAGGGGAGGTGTTGGGTTTGATGGGTCGACTCCCCTGGTTGTGCGCATTGCGCCAACCTCAAAGACCCTGCATTGCGGATGAAGTCGAAAGTCAGAGTTTGGTGTGCTACAAGGTGTGGTCGAAGGTGCTCACCTAGGTGTGCACCTTTGGAGCACAGGAAAAGTGCCCTCCAAAAGTGCGCACCTTTGGAGTGCACAAAAGTGCCCTCCAAAAGTGCGCACCTTTGGAGCGCAGAAAAGTGCCCTCCAAAAAGTGCCCTCCAAAAGTGCGCACCTTTGGAGCGCAGAAAAGTGCCCTCCAAAAAGTGCCCTCCAAAAGTGCGCACCTTTGGAGCGCAGAAAAGTGCCCTCCAAAAAGTGCCCTCCAAAAGTGCGCACCTTTGGAGCGCAGAAAAGTGCCCTCCAAAAAGTGCCCTCCAAAAGTGCGCACCTTTGGAGCGCAGAAAAGTGCCCTCCAAAAAGTGCCCTCCAAAAGTGCGCACCTTTGGAGCGCAGAAAAGTGCCCTCCAAAAAGTGCCCTCCAAAAGTGCGCACCTTTGGAGCGCAGAAAAGTGCCCTCCAAAAAGTGCCCTCCAAAAGTGCGCACCTTTGGAGCGCAGAAAAGTGCCCTCCAAAAAGTGCCCTCCAAAAGTGCGCACCTTTGGAGCGCAGAAAAGTGCCCTCCAAAAAGTGCCCTCCAAAAGTGCGCACCTTTGGAGCGCAGAAAAGTGCCCTCCAAAAAGTGCCCTCCAAAAGTGCGCACCTTTGGAGCGCAGAAAAGTGCCCTCCAAAAGTGCGCACCTTTGGAGCGCACAAAAGTGCCCTCCAAAAGTGCGCACTTTTGGTGCGCACCAAGGCGCTGGTTCGGTCGTTGCAGGCGAGTTCGGAAGTTGGGGTCGATGTCCTGAGCGGAGGTGCAAACTACACAGGTGTCGGAATCGGACAAATAGCTTATATAGGGGAGGTGTATGCTTCGATGGGTCGACTCCCCAGGTTGAGCGCACCGCGCCAACCTCAAAGACCCTACGGTATGGATGAAGTCGGAAGTTGGGTCCGATGACCGATTCGATTAGTAGGTATGCTCATGAGGTCGGAATTTGGGTCCGATGACCTGCCATGTGCAGGAAGGCGAATGTTGACACTGTGCGTTGCAAGGTGCACACCAAGGCGCTGGTGCGGTCTTTTTAGTCGAGTTCGGAAGTTGGGGTCGATGTCCTGATCGGAGGTGCAAGCTACACAGGTGTGGGAATCGGACAAATAGCTTATATAGGGGAGGTGTATGCTTCGTTGGGTCGACTCCCCGGGTTGAGCGCACCGCGCCAACCTCAAAGACCCTACGGTATGGATGAAGTCGGAAGTTGGGTCCGATGACCGATTCGATATGTAGGCATACTCGCGAGGTCGGAATTTGGGTCCGATGACCTGCCACGTGCAGGAAGGCGAATGTTGGCACTGTGCGTTGCAAGGTGCGCACCAAGGCGCTGGTTCGGTCGTTGGAGGCGAGTTCGGAAGTTGGGGTCGATGTCTTGATCGGAGGTGCAAACTACACAGGTGTGGGAATCGGACAAATAGCTTATATAGGGGAGGTGTATGCTTCGTTGGGTCGACTCCCCGGGTTGAGCGCACCGCGCCAACCTCAAAGACCCTACGGTATGGATGAAGTCGGAAGTTGGGTCCGATGACCGATTCGATATGTAGGCATACTCGCGAGGTCGGAATTTGGGTCCGATGACCTGCCATGTGCAGGAAGGCGAATGTTGGGACTGTGCGTCGCAAGGTGCGCACCAAGGCGCTGGTGCCGTCGTTGCAGTCGAGTTCGGAAGTTGGGGTCGATGTCCTGGTCAGAGGTGCAAACTACACAGGTGTGGGAATCGGACAAATAGCTTATATAGGGGAGGTGTATGCTTCGATGGGTCGACTCCCTGGGTTGAGCGCACCGCGCCAACCTCAAAGACCCTACAGTATGGATGAAGTCGGAAGTTGGGTCCGATGACCGATTCGATACGTAGGCATATTGGCGAGGTCTGAATTTGTGTCCGATGACCTGCCATGCGCAGGAAGGCGGAATTTGGGTCCGATGACCGAGTTGATGGCGTGCCATGCGCAGAAAGGCGGAATTTGGGTCCGATGACCGAGTTGATGTTGATGGCCCGCCATGCACAGGAAGGCGGAATTTGGGTCCGATGACCGATTTGAAGGCGTGCCATACGCAAAAAGGCGGAGTTTGGGTCCGATGACCGAGTTGATATTGATGGCCCGCCATGCGCAGGAAGGCGGAATTTGGGTCCGATGACCTGACATACGCATGGAGTCCGACTCGGGGGCCGATGTTCGATTCGATGACTTGCATTGTGGGTAAAGTCGGAAGTTGTGGTCTTTGACCCGATTCGATGACCAGACTTCGGCTGCTTGAGAATCGGACAAATAACTTATATAGGGGAGGTAGTGTTCTCGAGCATCCTCCCCCCGTGCCCGTTTATGTCGATTGATGCTGGTGCTCGACTGGTTGGAGCGCTCGGATGCAAAAATCTTGCACCAGGATTTATCGATTGTGATGGACACGGCAAGTCTCCTGATTGCTATGCAGGAGCTCATCGTGAATCTCTATGCGGCCTTGGTATGGACTCGACCTGCGGAATGGTTCGGCAATGGTAGTCGCTCCAACACGTCCTTGCAATGGCCACAGAGGTGATTCGACTAGAGCTCCAGTCTAGCTTTTGGGTTGCTTGGCGGACTGGTATAGCCGCGATCGAGTTCCGGCCATGAACGTTTTAGATAGCTCTTGGGCTTTCTGGGACGGAAGTCGGAAGTTTGGGCTGTTGTCCGATTTGATGACCATTCTTCGGATGTGTGAGAATCGGACAAATAACTTATATAGGGGACTGTGTTGTCTCACGCAGCCCCCTCCGTGCCCCTCTATCTCGACCGATGTTGGTGCTTGAAAGGGTTGGGATCGCTCGGATTTATAAACGTGCACCACCATTTGTCGAGTGTGAGGGACGCGGCAGGTCTCCTAAATGCTATGCGGGCGCTCTCTGAGAATCTCTATCCGGCCTCGACACAGACTAGTCTTGCTGAATGGTTTGGCACTGGTAGTCGATCCAACACGTCGTTGTTGTGGCCGCCTAGGCGATTCGATTCGAGCCCCCGTCTAGCTTTTGGGTTGCTTGGCGGATTTTGCCCTATCCGCAAGTGAGCTCGGTCCCTAAACGTTCGAGAAACCCGATTGCTATGCGCCGACTCTCTTTCTTGCGAGCCTCCATCTAGCTTTTGGGTCTCTACGGAACGGAAGTCGGAATCTGGGACCGTTGTTTGATTCGACGAGGCAGACTACGGTTGTGCGAGAATCGGACAAATAACTTATATAGGGGAGGTGTTGACTGGAGCATTCTCCCCCGTGCCCCTCTAACTCGACCAATGCTGGCGCTCGAACGGTGGTAGCGCTCGGATTTTCATTGAGCGCCAGCATTGGTCGATTTAGAGGGGCATGCGAGATTCCCGAATGCTATGCGAGGGCTCTAACGGAAATGTCTATTGGTTTCGGTATGGATGCAATTGCGAGTGGTTCGGCAAAGGTAGTCGTTCCGATGCGTCCATGTCGTGGCCAAATCGATAATTCGATTTGAGCCCTCGTATAGCATTTGGGTCTCTCGATGTGATTCCGCATTCCAGTCCCTTTGGGCACTGCTTGAGCCGCATCCCAGGGGGTTCCCTTCCCAATAATCTGCCTCGCAACCCGATTGCTATGCGGTGAGGCTCCTCGGCCGCCTCGGAACTATCTGTGTATCAGACGCATCGCGGGATAAGGGGTTGGCAACGGTAGTCGCCCCAAGCGCGTCCGATGCTTGGACCATTCCGAGGCGGCCCTGAAGCCTCTTCCGTCTAGCCGTTGGGTCCTTCTCGCCGCATCCCTCGCCTCGCACCCCGATTGCTATGCGGTGAGGCTCCTCGGCCGCCTCGGAACTATCTGTGTATCGGACGCGTCGCGGGATAAGGGGTTGTCACTGGTAGTCGCCCCAAGCGCGTCCGATGCTTGGACCATTCCGAGGCGGCCCTGAAGCCTCTTCCGTCTAGCCGTTGGGTCCTTCTCGCCGCATCCCTCGCCTCGCACCCCGATTGCTATGCGGTGAGGCTCCTCGGCCGCCTCGGAACTATCTGTGTATCGGACGCGTCGCGGGATAAGGGGTTGTCATTGGTAGTCGCCCCAAGCGCGTCCGATGCTTGGACCATTCCGAGGCGGCCCTGAAGCCTCTTCCGTCTAGCCGTTGGGTCCTTCTCGCCGCATCCCTCGCCTCGCACCCCGATTGCTATGCGGTGAGGCTCCTCGGCCGCCTCGGAACTATCTGTGTATCGGACGCGTCGCGGGATAAGGGGTTGTCACTGGTAGTCGCCCCAAGCGCGTCCGATGCTTGGACCATTCCGAGGCGGCCCTGAAGCCTCTTCCGTCTAGCCGTTGGGTCCTTCTCGCCGCATCCCTCGCCTCGCACCCCGATTGCTATGCGGTGAGGCTCCTCGGCCGCCTCGGAACTATCTGTGTATCGGACGCGTCGCGGGATAAGGGGTTGTCACTGGTAGTCGCCCCAAGCGCGTTCGATGCTTGGACCATTCCGAGGCGGCCCTGAAGCCTCTTCCGTCTAGCCGTTGGGTCCTTCTCGCCGCATCCCTCGCCTCGCACCCCGATTGCTATGCGGTGAGGCTCCTCGGCCGCCTTGGAACTATCTGTGTATCGGACGCGTCGCGGGATAAGGGGTTGTCACTGGTAGTCGCCCCAAGCGCGTCCGATGCTTGGACCATTCCGAGGCGGACCCGAAGCCTCTTCCGTCTAGCCGTTGGGTCCTTCTCGCCGCATCCTTCGCCTCGCACCCCGATTGCTATGCGGTGAGGCTCCTCGGCCGCCTCGGAACTATCTGTGTATCGGACGCGTCGCGGGATAAGGGGTTGTCACTGGTAGTCGCCCCAAGCGCGTCCGATGCTTGGACCATTCCGAGGCGGACCCGAAGCCTCTTCCGTCTAGCCGTTGGGTCCTTCTCGCCGCATCCCTCGCCTCGCACCCCGATTGCTATGCGGTGAGGCTCCTCGGCCGCCTTGGAACTATCTGTGTATCGGACGCGTCGCGGGATAAGGGGTTGTCACTGGTAGTCGCCCCAAGCGCGTCCGATGCTTGGACCATTCCGAGGCGGACCCGAAGCCTCTTCCGTCTAGCCGTTGGGTCCTTCTCGCCGCATCCCTCGCCTCGCACCCCGATTGCTATGCGGTGAGGCTCCTCGGCCGCCTTGGAACTATCTGTGTATCGGACGCGTCGCGGGATAAGGGGTTGTCACTGGTAGTCGCCCCAAGCGCGTCCGATGCTTGGACCATTCCGAGGCGGACCCGAAGCCTCTTCCGTCTAGCCGTTGGGTCCTTCTCGCCGCATCCCTCGCCTCGCACCCCGATTGCTATGCGGTGAGGCTCCTCGGCCGCCTTGGAACTATCTGTGTATCGGACGCGTCGCGGGATAAGGGGTTGTCACTGGTAGTCGCCCCAAGCGCGTCCGATGCTTGGACCATTCCGAGGCGGCCCCGAAGCCTCTTCCGTGTAGCCGTTGGGTCCTTCTCGCCGCATCCCTCGCCTCGCACCCCGATTGCTATGCGGTGAGGCTCCTCGGCCGCCTTGGAACTATCTGTGTATCGGACGCGTCGCGGGATAAGGGGTTGTCACTGGTAGTCGCCCCAAGCGCGTCCGATGCTTGGACCATTCCGAGGCGGCCCCGAAGCCTCTTCCGTGTAGCCGTTGGGTCCTTCTCGCCGCATCCCTCGCCTCGCACCCCGATTGCTATGCGGTGAGGCTCCTCGGCCGCCTTGGAACTATCTGTGTATCGGACGCGTCGCGGGATAAGGGGTTGTCACTGGTAGTCGCCCCAAGCGCGTCCGATGCTTGGACCATTCCGAGGCGGACCTGAAGCCTCTTCCCTCTAGCCGTTGGGGCTTTCTCGCCGCATCCCTCGCCTCGCACCCTGATTGCTATGCTGTGAGGCTCCTCGGCCGCCTTGGAACTATCTGTGTATCGGACGCATCGCGGGATAAGGGGTTGGCAGTGGTAGTCGCCCCAAGCGCATCCGATGCTTGGACCATTCCGAGGCGGCCCTGCAGCCTCTTCCGTCTAGCCGTTGGGGCCATCTCGCCGCATCCCCCACCTCGCACCACGATTGCTATGCGGTGAGGCTCCTTGGCCGCCTCGGAACTATCTGTGTATCGGACGCATCGCGGGATAAGGGGTTGTCACTGGTAGTCGCCCCAAGCGCGTCCGATGCTTGGACTATTCCGAGGCGGCCCTGCAGCCTCTTCCGTCTAGCCGTTGGGGCCATCTCGCTGCATCCCCCACCTCCTCGGCCGCCTCGGAACTATCTGTGTATCGGACGCATCGCGGGATAAGGGGTTGGCAGTGGTAGTCGCCCCAAGCGCGTCCGATGCTTGGACTATTCCGAGGCAGCCCTGCAGCCTCTTCCGTCTAGCCTTTGGGGCCATCTCGCCGCATCCCTCGCCTCGCACCCCGATTGCTATGCGGTGAGGCTCCTCGGCCGCCTGGGAACTATCTTCGTATCGGACGCATCGCGGGATAAGGGGTTGTCACTGGTAGTCGCCCCAAGCGCGTCCGATGCTTGGACTATTCCGAGGCGGCCCTGTGGCCTCTTCCGTCTAGCCGTTGGGGCCATCTCGCCGCATCCCCCACCTCGCACCCCGATTGCTATGCGGTGAGGCTCTTCGGCCGCCTTGGAACTATCTTCGTATCGGACGCATCGCGGGATAAGGGGTTGTCACTGGTAGTGGCCCCAAGCGCGTCCGATGCTTGGACTATTCCGAGGCGGCCCTGCAGCCTCTTCCGTCTAGCCGTTGGGGCCATCTCGCCGCATCCCCCACCTCGCACCCCGATTGCTATGCGGTGAGGCTCCTCGGCCGCCTTGGAACTATCTTCGTATCGGACGCATCGCGGGATAAGGGGTTGTCACTGGTAGTCGCCCCAAGCGCGTCCGATGCTTGGACTATTCCGACGCGGCCCTGTGGCCTCTTCCGTCTAGCCGTTGGGGCCATCTCGCCGCATCCCCCACCTCGCACCCCGATTGCTATGCGGTGAGGCTCCTCGGCCGCCTTGGAACCATCTTCGTATCGGACGCATCGCGGGATAGGGGGCTGTCACTGGTAGTCGCCCCAAGCGTGTCCGATGCTTGGACCATTCCTAGGCGGCCCTGAAGCCTCTTCCGTCTAGCCGTTGGGGCCTTCCCGCCCCATCCCTCGCCTCGCACCCCCGATTGCTATGCGGTGAGGCTCCTCGGCCGCCTTGGAACCATCTGTGTATCGGACGCATCGCGGGATAAGGGGTTGGCACTGGCAGTCGCCCCAAGCGCGTCCGATGCTTGGACCATTCCGAGGTGGCCCTGAAGCCTCTTCCGTCTAGCCGTTGGGGCCTTCCCGCCCCATCCCTCGCCTCGCACCCCGATTGATATGCGGTGAGGCTCCTCGGCCGCCTTGGAACTATCTGTGTATCGGACGCATCGCGGGATAAGGGGTTGGCACTGGTAGTCGTCCCAATCGCATCCGATGCTTGGACCATTCCGAGGCGGCCCTGCAGCCTCTTCCGTTTAGCCGTCGGGGCCTTCCCGCCGCATCCCTCGCCTCGCATCCCGATTCCTATGCGGTGAGTCTTCTCGGCCGCCGCGGAACTATACCTGTTATTGCTACTGCATCCTTCGGCTGGTAACCTCCTCTGTCGCCTTGGAACGTTCTCTTTGTCGGACGCGTCGCGGGATAAGGGGTTGGCACTGGTAGTCGCCCCAAGCGCGCCCGATGCATAGACCGCTCCGAGTCGACCTTGCTTTCAGCCTCTCACATGCATAGACCTCTCTGAGTCGACCCTGCAGCCTCTCACGTTTAGCCTTTGGAATCTCGCCTCACAACATGATTGCTATCCTTGATGCATCCCTTGCCTCGAGCCCTGATTGCTTTCTTGGCTGCATCCCTCCTCTCCTCACAGCCCGGTTGTCATCACTGCTTCATCCGTCGCTTCATGCATTCTGGCTGCTGGGCCCTTCCCACCGCACACCTCGATTGCTATCTCTTCTGCATCACACACCCCGATTGCTATCTCTGCTACATCCCTCGGCTCTCACTTCTGCATCCTTCGCCTCACACCTCGATTGCTATCAATGCTGCATCCGTAACCTCACACCCCGATTGCTATGCGGGGAGGCTCCTTGGCCGCCTTGGAAATTTCTGTGTGTCGGACGCACCGCGGGATAAGGGGTTGGCACTGGTAGTCGCCCCAAGTGCGCCCGATTCTTAGACCGCTTCGAGGTGACCTCGTAGCCTCTTTCGTCCAGGCTTCCTGCCTTCAACGCCCTTTTTACACCTCGATTGCTATGCGCGGGCTCGTTGGCGTCTATCACCTCTCTGCGAAGAGTGGCACGATGATTGTTGGGGTAAATCGTAGCAGTCCGATCTCTGGCCTTGGGCCATTGTGAGGGCTGATCGATTTCCTGTGCGCATCTCGTGTTCGCCCAGTAACAGACTCGACGACTTGTAATCGGTCTTGTTCCCGATTGTTCCTGGAGGTAGTCTTCGGAACTCTTGGATTTGACCTGTCACTCGAACTGTCCTCTTCCGAGGATGCTTGTGTGTGTGTGCTTGTGCCATTTCCTTGGCGGTATTAACGAGATATTAAAGAGCGGAGTGAGCGCCTCGCCCAGCTATGTTTGGGGCTCTCACTCCCTTACCCGGTGTGCGACCGCTTTGCACGTAGGTTGCGGAGCATCGCGACTCTTTCGATGTTTGGCGGTTGTCTTCCGGTGATGCGTTGGTCCCGAAGTGCACGTTACTAGCATTTCTGCCATTGTTCTCGATCTTTGGCACGTTCCTTCGTTGCAATTGGATATATATCTCCGTTTATACGCGCAGGCTTCTCCCGCCTATTCAGCGCTGTCCCACTCTCAGCACTCTCGTGGTCTCCTTGGCTTCTCTCTCCCGTGAGCGAGCTCTCTTCTCGAGTCTTTTCCATGTCCCATGGAGGTTGCCTTGCGAAATTCGGGCACACAAACGTGACCGGATAAGAGCGGAATTGCCTATGAGGAGAAGCTCACCTTAGGGAGCAGCAATGCCGAGTGTTTCGACAGAGGGTAGAGGGGGCGTTGTTTGGGCGGTTGCACAAAAGAGTGCTACGTTTGCACTGAAGGTTGCTTCTTCGTCTCCGACGAACTCTTCGAGGCAAAAAAGCTTGTTTACGGGGTCGAGGTGGGACTGTTCGTGCGAGTTGCGCCACCAAAAGTGCGTAGGGGGCATATACCTGGGAAATGGATGTCTCTGAGTGGCCTTACTCGGTCGCGTGCACGGTGCATTCTCTAACGGCAGGACTGTCGCGAGCATGTGCGGTTCGGATGTTTTCGGGTAAAGGGTTCCGTACGGGATGTTCTTCCCAGGCTCCTGTGAACCGAGACTCTGCATCGTCATGCTCCGGCTCCCGTGGGTGCTTCATGCCTCGTCGAGCTGTTTGTCGTGGACGATTAAGGCCGAGGCCTTCCTTCGAGAGGGGAATTGTTCAGGCTGGTCGAGGCGGGATTGTTCGTGCGGGGTGCACCACCAAAAGTGCGTAGGGGGCATATGCCTGGGAAATGGATGTCTCTGAGTGGCCTTACTCGGTCGCGTGCACGGTGCACAGTCTCACGGCATGACTGTCGCGAGCATCGACGGTGCGGTGGTTTTCGGGTAACCGGGTTCCGT
>NW_026728846.1:562500-577500 GCF_030272615.1 Cryptomeria japonica | reverse complement strand
GGCTGGGCTGCGCACCAGGGCGGGCTCAAGATGGCACCAGCATTCCCTTTTTCTCACTATCTTTCAAAACGGAAATTTTAAAATCTCGTTTTTTTTTTGCCTTTTATGGAAATTAGTGAAGGCATCGCATCAAAGGTGCGCACCTCGCTGCCCACCTTGGTGTGCTCCGAGGTGCCCACCACGGTGCGCAACGCCGGTGCGAACCCGGGAGCGCCCCGATGTGTGCTCCAAGGTGCGGCGTGCACGAAGTCGGACCCCGGTTTGCCCCGGGTGCGCACCTCGCGTGCACCTTGGTGCGCACACCTTGGCTGGGTTGCGCGGCCTGGTGGGCACCATGGTGCGCACCAAGGAGCGCTCCGAAGTGTGCTCCAAGGTGCGGCGTGCACGAAGTCGGAGCCCGGTTTGCCCCGGGTACGCACCTCGCGTGCACCTTCGCCGGGGTGGGCACCTCGGCTGGGTTGCGCGCCCTGGTGCGCACCAAGGAGCGCTCCGAAGTGTGCTCCAAGGTGCGGCGTGCACGAAGTCGGAGCCCGGTTTGCCCCGGGTGCGCACCTTCGCCGCGGTGCGCACCATGGCGTGCACGAAGTCGGAGCCCGGTTTGCCCCGGGTGCGCACCTCGCGTGCACCTTCGGCGGGGTTGCGCGCCCTGGTGGGCACCATGGTGCGCACCAAGGAGCGCTCCGAAGTGTGCTCCAAGGTGCGGCGTGCACGAAGTCGGAGCCCGGTTTGCCCCGGGTGCGCACCTCGCGTGCACCTTCGGCGGGGTTGCGCGCCCTGGTGGGCACCATGGTGCGCACCAAGGAGCGCTCCGAAGTGTGCTCCAAGGTGCGGCGTGCACGAAGTCGGAGCCCGGTTTGCCCCGGGTGCGCACCTCGCGTGCACCTTCGCCGCGGTGGGCACCATGGCGTGCACGAAGTCGGAGCCCGGTTTGCCCCGGGTGCGCACCTCGCGTGCACCTTCGCCGGGGTGGGCACCTCGGCTGGGTTGCGCGCCCTGGTGCGCACCAAGGAGCGCTCCGAAGTGTGCTCCAAGGTGCGGCGTGCACGAAGTCGGAGCCCGGTTTGCCCCGGGTGCGCACCTCGCGTGCACCTTCGCCAGGGTGGGCACCTCGGTGCGCACACCTTCTCAATGTTTTCTTGCCTTTTCTGGAAATTGGTGAAGGCAGCGCATCAAAGGTGCGCACCTCGGTGTGCTCCGAGGTGCGAACCCGAGAGCGCTCCGAGGTGCCCACGAAGTCGAAAGTCGGGTTAATTGCATTGTTTTCCCCGGGTGCGCTCCGAGGTGCGCAACATCGGCGCGCACCAAGGAGGGCTCCGAAGTGTGCTCCAAGGTGCGCACGATGGCGTGCACCTCTGGTGCGCACGATTCGGAGCTCGGTTTGACCGGGGTGCGCACACCTTGGCTGGGTTGCGCACCTTTTGTGCGCTCCAAGGTGCGCACGAAGTCGGAGCTCGGTTTGCCCCGGGTGCGCACCTTCGCCAGGGTGCGCACCTTGATGCGCACGCCTTGGCTGGGCTGCGCACCTTGGTGGGCGCCATGGTGCGCACCTTTCGTGCGCTCCAAGGTGCGCACGAAGTCGGAGCTCGGTTTGCCCCGGGTGCGCACCTTGGTGGGCGCCATGGTGCACTCCGAGGTGCCCAAGATTGGTGCGCACCAAGGAGCGCTCCGAAGTGCGCTCCAAGGTGCGCGCGAAGTCGAAAGTTGGGTTAATTGTCCGGTTTGCCTCGGGTGCGCACCTTGCGTGCACCTTCGCCAGGGTGGGCGCCTTGGTGCGCACACCTTGGCTGGGCTGCGCACACCTTGGCACCCGCGTTTCCTTCATTTTAATTTTTTTTTTTTTACAATCTCTCAAGTGGGAAATTCTATAATCTCAACTTTTTTTGCCTTTTCAGGAAACTTTTGAATGGAGCGCATCATTGGTGCGCTCCGAAGTGTGCTCCAAAGCTCTCTCCAGCTGCGTGCACCTGCCCCGGCCGCGCACCCGGCCCCGCCCAGCTTCGCTCACCTGTCCCGGGCGTCTGGTGCGGAACCTTAGAGTAAGAAACATCACCGTGCACCTTGGCCAACGTGCGCGACTCGACCGAGCGCGCACTGGCCGAGGTGCACACCGATTTCACCTGGGTGCGCGCGCAGCACCTCGGGCGCACCGGGGTGCGCGCACAACGCCCGGGTTGCACCGTGGCCTGTGTGCTCGGGGTGCCTCGGGTGCGCGCTCGGTGTCGCCCCCGCGCGCGCGGTAGTGCGGGCAGCGCACCCCGGCCCGGCCCGGCCCCGACGAGAACGCAAACGGGCAAAAGGTTTATTCAAATAGCATTGCGACGCCCGGCGAAAAACTAAAAAAGGGTGCAACACCGGGACTTCCCGGGAGGTCACCCATCCCAGTACTACTCCGGCCCAAGCGCGCTTAACTGCGGAGTTCTGATGGGATCCGGTGCACTAATGCTGGTATGATCGCACCCGTTATGAGCTTGTCGCAGTGTGTACTTAGCAAACCGCGACCCACGTGCGAATCCACCCCGGCCACCCACCCCCGTCGAGGTGCACACCCTCCCTCGCGAAGTGCGCCCCGTTCGCCAAGTGTGAGCCCTGCCCGGGTGCGCGCACCTTGCTAGGGCGTCGGGTGTGCACCCGGCCCGGCCTACGTGCGTGCACCTGGAGGGGGCGTCGTGTGCGTGCAGTGTCCCGTCTGCAACGCGGTGCCCACACACCACCTCGGGCGCAACGACCTGCGCTCACATGTGGGCCGAGTGCACCTTGGTGCATGTTCGGGGCGCCTCGGGTGCACGCTCGATCTTGCCCCGGTGCACCAAGGCGCTCGGTTTGCCCCGGGTGCGCACTTGGTGCAAGGTGGGCACCCAAAATAGGGATCAAGCACCAAAACACAAGTTTCGGGATGCAAAATGGGACCCAAGGACCACAAATGCGTTCCAAGACCCATGATGGGTCCACGAGAACAAAAATGTGTTCCGAGACTTAATAAACAAATATTGGGTTTTAGGAGAAGAAACATGCTCTGATGCCCAAAACGAGAATCGACCCCGAAAAGGCCACAGGCCAAAAGTGGGATGCGAGACAAAAAAAAATGGGACCCGAGGACCAAAATTGGGTTCCCAGGTCGAAGACAGGGCAACCGGACAAGAAACGACCTCTAAGGCTCGAAATGAGTCCCGACGACTAAAACTTGACAAGAAGCACCCATCAGGCACCCAACTCGACACCCATGGGATGCCGACCCACCCGGGCTTCCACCTAGCACACCTTGGCACCCACCCACCCTCGCACCCAACCTCGCACCCAACTTAGCACCTTTGAACCCACATTGGCACTCACCCTGACCCTGGCACCTTGGAACCCACATTGGCACTCACCTTGACCCTGGCACCCACCTTTGCACTCACCTTGGGACCCACCCTGGCTCCCACCTCGGCACCCACCCAGACACCCACCTTGGTTCCTTGGCACCCACCTTGGATCCTTGGCACCCACCCCGACACCCACCTTGGCACGCAACTTGGCTACTTGCCACCCACCTTGGCTCCTTGACGCCCACCCCGACAACCACCCCGTGACCTACCCTGGCTAGGGTTGGTGCACACCCACCCTGGTGCCCACCTTGGCACCCACCCTATGACCCACCTTGGCACGCACCTTAGTACCCACCCCGTTACCCACCCTAGGACCCACCCCGTGACCCACCTTGGCCAGGGTGGGTGCACCCACCCTGGTGCCCACCTTGGCACCCACCCATCCTAGCACCCAGCCTGTGACCGGGCTTGGAACCCAACCTTGCACCCGCACCCGTCTTGGCCAGTGTGGGTGCGCACCCATCCTGGCACCCACGTTGTGACACACCCTTTAACCCACGCACCCTAGCACCCACGTTGGCACCCACCTTGGAACCCAACCTAGCAACTTGGCACCCACCCCGTGACCCACCTTGGCATCCACCATAGCAGTCGCCGACTTGGCACCCACCTCGGCACCCACCTTGACACTTGTGGACCCACCTTGCCACTCACCCTAGCATCGACCCATCCTAGCACCCACCCTGGCACCTTTGCACCCTAGCACTCACCCATCCTAGCACCTAACCTGTGACCCACCTTGACACTCACCCTCGCACCCACCTTGGAACCCAACCTAGCACCCACCCACCCTGACACCAACCCTAGCACCTACCCACCCTTGCACCCACCCTGTGACCCATCTTGGCACCCACCCATCCTACCACTCAACCTATCACCCACCTTCTCACCCACCTTGGCATCCACCTTAGCACCCACCCACACTGGCACCTTGGCACCCACCTCGGGCAAGGTGGGTGCACACCCACCCTGGCACCCAATTTAGAACCCACCGAGCATGTTACCCACCTTGGCACCCACATTGCAGCCCACCCTAGTACCCACCCTATGACCCACATTGGCATCCACACCCTAGCACCCAGGCACCTCGACACCCGCCTTGACACCCACCCTAGCACTGAACCTGTGACCCACCTTGGAACTCACCCTAGAACCCACCCACCCTGTGAACCACCTTGGCATCCACCTTAGCACCCACCCACCTTGGCACCCACTCTAGCACTCACCCATCCTAACACCCAACTTGTTACCCACCTTGGCACCCGCCCTCGCGTCCACCTTGAAACCCACCCTAGCACCCACCCACGCAGGAGCCCACCTTGGCACCCAACCTAACACCCACGCATCCTGGCACCCAACTTGTGACCCACCTTGGAACCCACCCTAGTACCCACCTTTGAACCCACTATATCACCAACCCACCTTGGCACCCACCCTATGACCCTCTTTGGAATCCACCCTAGCACGCACCCACCCTGGCACCCACCATGGAGCGCACCCTAGCACCCACCCACCTCGGCACGCACCTCAACACCCACCTTGGTGTGCGCACTGCGCCAACCTCTCAAAGACCCTATGTGGTGCGCTCCAAAGTGTACACCTTTGGTGCGCTCCAAGGTGCGCACCTTTGGTGCACACCGAGGTGCACACCAAAGTGTGCACCGAGGTGAGCACCAAAGTGCACTCCAGGGTGCACACCAAGGCGTGCACCTTTGGTGCGGTCAATGCAAACGAATTCGGAAGTTGGGGTCGATGTCCTAATCGCTGCTGCAGACTACACGTATGAGAATCGGACAAATAGCTTTATATAGGGGAGGTGTTGCGTTTGATGGGTCGACTCCCCTGGTTGTGTGCACTGCACCAACTTCAAAGACCCTGTCTTGTTTAAGAAGTCAAAAGTTGGGGTGGATGTCCTAATCATTGCTGCAGTCTACGCATGTATGAGAATCAGACAAATAGCTTATATAGGGGAGGTGTTGCATTCGGTGGGTTGACTCCCCTGGTTGTGCGCACTGCGCCAACCTCAAAGACCCCGCATAGCAGAAGAAGTCGGAAGTCGGATTTTGGTGAGCACCAAGGCGTGCACCTTTGGTGCGGTCAACGCAGACGAATTCAGAAGTTGGGGTGGATGTCCTAATCGTTGTTGCAGGCTACACATGTATGAGAATCAGACAAATAGCTTATATAGGGGAGGTGTTGGGTTTGATGGGTCAACTCCCTTGGTTGTGCGCATTACGCCAACCTCAAAGACCTTGTTTTCGTTAAGAAGTCAAAAGTTGGGGTCAATGTCCTAATGGCTCCTGCAGGCTACACATGTATGAGAATCGGACAAATAGCTTATATAGGGGAGGTGTTGGGTTTGATGGGTCGACTCCCCTGGTTGTGCGCATTACGTCAACCTCAAAGACCTTGTTTTCGTTAAGAAGTCAAAAGTTGGGGTCGATGTCCTAATTGCTCCTGTAGACTACACATGTATGAGAATCAGACAAATAGCTTATATAGGGGAGGTGTTGGGTTTGATGGGTTGACTCCCCTAGTTGTTCGCATTACACCAACCTCAAAGACCTTGTTTTCGTTTAGAAGCCGAAAGTTGGGGTCGATGTCCTAATTGCTCCTGCAGGCTACGCATGTATGAGAATCAGACAAATAGCTTATATAGGGGAGGTGTTGGGTTTGATGGGTCGACTCCCCTGGTTGTGCGCATTGCGCCAACCTCAAAGACCCTGCATTGCGGATGAAGTCGAAAGTCAGAGTTTGGTGTGCTACAAGGTGTGGTCGAAGGTGCTCACCTAGGTGTGCACCTTTGGAGCACAGGAAAAGTGCCCTCCAAAAGTGCGCACCTTTGGAGTGCACAAAAGTGCCCTCCAAAAGTGCGCACCTTTGGAGCGCAGAAAAGTGCCCTCCAAAAAGTGCCCTCCAAAAGTGCGCACCTTTGGAGCGCAGAAAAGTGCCCTCCAAAAAGTGCCCTCCAAAAGTGCGCACCTTTGGAGCGCAGAAAAGTGCCCTCCAAAAAGTGCCCTCCAAAAGTGCGCACCTTTGGAGCGCAGAAAAGTGCCCTCCAAAAAGTGCCCTCCAAAAGTGCGCACCTTTGGAGCGCAGAAAAGTGCCCTCCAAAAAGTGCCCTCCAAAAGTGCGCACCTTTGGAGCGCAGAAAAGTGCCCTCCAAAAAGTGCCCTCCAAAAGTGCGCACCTTTGGAGCGCAGAAAAGTGCCCTCCAAAAAGTGCCCTCCAAAAGTGCGCACCTTTGGAGCGCAGAAAAGTGCCCTCCAAAAAGTGCCCTCCAAAAGTGCGCACCTTTGGAGCGCAGAAAAGTGCCCTCCAAAAAGTGCCCTCCAAAAGTGCGCACCTTTGGAGCGCAGAAAAGTGCCCTCCAAAAAGTGCCCTCCAAAAGTGCGCACCTTTGGAGCGCAGAAAAGTGCCCTCCAAAAGTGCGCACCTTTGGAGCGCACAAAAGTGCCCTCCAAAAGTGCGCACTTTTGGTGCGCACCAAGGCGCTGGTTCGGTCGTTGCAGGCGAGTTCGGAAGTTGGGGTCGATGTCCTGAGCGGAGGTGCAAACTACACAGGTGTCGGAATCGGACAAATAGCTTATATAGGGGAGGTGTATGCTTCGATGGGTCGACTCCCCAGGTTGAGCGCACCGCGCCAACCTCAAAGACCCTACGGTATGGATGAAGTCGGAAGTTGGGTCCGATGACCGATTCGATTAGTAGGTATGCTCATGAGGTCGGAATTTGGGTCCGATGACCTGCCATGTGCAGGAAGGCGAATGTTGACACTGTGCGTTGCAAGGTGCACACCAAGGCGCTGGTGCGGTCTTTTTAGTCGAGTTCGGAAGTTGGGGTCGATGTCCTGATCGGAGGTGCAAGCTACACAGGTGTGGGAATCGGACAAATAGCTTATATAGGGGAGGTGTATGCTTCGTTGGGTCGACTCCCCGGGTTGAGCGCACCGCGCCAACCTCAAAGACCCTACGGTATGGATGAAGTCGGAAGTTGGGTCCGATGACCGATTCGATATGTAGGCATACTCGCGAGGTCGGAATTTGGGTCCGATGACCTGCCACGTGCAGGAAGGCGAATGTTGGCACTGTGCGTTGCAAGGTGCGCACCAAGGCGCTGGTTCGGTCGTTGGAGGCGAGTTCGGAAGTTGGGGTCGATGTCTTGATCGGAGGTGCAAACTACACAGGTGTGGGAATCGGACAAATAGCTTATATAGGGGAGGTGTATGCTTCGTTGGGTCGACTCCCCGGGTTGAGCGCACCGCGCCAACCTCAAAGACCCTACGGTATGGATGAAGTCGGAAGTTGGGTCCGATGACCGATTCGATATGTAGGCATACTCGCGAGGTCGGAATTTGGGTCCGATGACCTGCCATGTGCAGGAAGGCGAATGTTGGGACTGTGCGTCGCAAGGTGCGCACCAAGGCGCTGGTGCCGTCGTTGCAGTCGAGTTCGGAAGTTGGGGTCGATGTCCTGGTCAGAGGTGCAAACTACACAGGTGTGGGAATCGGACAAATAGCTTATATAGGGGAGGTGTATGCTTCGATGGGTCGACTCCCTGGGTTGAGCGCACCGCGCCAACCTCAAAGACCCTACAGTATGGATGAAGTCGGAAGTTGGGTCCGATGACCGATTCGATACGTAGGCATATTGGCGAGGTCTGAATTTGTGTCCGATGACCTGCCATGCGCAGGAAGGCGGAATTTGGGTCCGATGACCGAGTTGATGGCGTGCCATGCGCAGAAAGGCGGAATTTGGGTCCGATGACCGAGTTGATGTTGATGGCCCGCCATGCACAGGAAGGCGGAATTTGGGTCCGATGACCGATTTGAAGGCGTGCCATACGCAAAAAGGCGGAGTTTGGGTCCGATGACCGAGTTGATATTGATGGCCCGCCATGCGCAGGAAGGCGGAATTTGGGTCCGATGACCTGACATACGCATGGAGTCCGACTCGGGGGCCGATGTTCGATTCGATGACTTGCATTGTGGGTAAAGTCGGAAGTTGTGGTCTTTGACCCGATTCGATGACCAGACTTCGGCTGCTTGAGAATCGCACAAATAACTTATATAGGGGAGGTAGTGTTCTCGAGCATCCTCCCCCCGTGCCCGTTTATGTCGATTGATGCTGGTGCTCGACTGGTTGGAGCGCTCGGATGCAAAAATCTTGCACCAGGATTTATCGATTGTGATGGACACGGCAAGTCTCCTGATTGCTATGCAGGAGCTCATCGTGAATCTCTATGCGGCCTTGGTATGGACTCGACCTGCGGAATGGTTCGGCAATGGTAGTCGCTCCAACACGTCCTTGCAATGGCCACAGAGGTGATTCGACTAGAGCTCCAGTCTAGCTTTTGGGTTGCTTGGCGGACTGGTATAGCCGCGATCGAGTTCCGGCCATGAACGTTTTAGATAGCTCTTGGGCTTTCTGGGACGGAAGTCGGAAGTTTGGGCTGTTGTCCGATTTGATGACCATTCTTCGGATGTGTGAGAATCGGACAAATAACTTATATAGGGGACTGTGTTGTCTCACGCAGCCCCCTCCGTGCCCCTCTATCTCGACCGATGTTGGTGCTTGAAAGGGTTGGGATCGCTCGGATTTATAAACGTGCACCACCATTTGTCGAGTGTGAGGGACGCGGCAGGTCTCCTAAATGCTATGCGGGCGCTCTCTGAGAATCTCTATCCGGCCTCGACACAGACTAGTCTTGCTGAATGGTTTGGCACTGGTAGTCGATCCAACACGTCGTTGTTGTGGCCGCCTAGGCGATTCGATTCGAGCCCCCGTCTAGCTTTTGGGTTGCTTGGCGGATTTTGCCCTATCCGCAAGTGAGCTCGGTCCCTAAACGTTCGAGAAACCCGATTGCTATGCGCCGACTCTCTTTCTTGCGAGCCTCCATCTAGCTTTTGGGTCTCTACGGAACGGAAGTCGGAATCTGGGACCGTTGTTTGATTCGACGAGGCAGACTACGGTTGTGCGAGAATCGGACAAATAACTTATATAGGGGAGGTGTTGACTGGAGCATTCTCCCCCGTGCCCCTCTAACTCGACCAATGCTGGCGCTCGAACGGTGGTAGCGCTCGGATTTTCATTGAGCGCCAGCATTGGTCGATTTAGAGGGGCATGCGAGATTCCCGAATGCTATGCGAGGGCTCTAACGGAAATGTCTATTGGTTTCGGTATGGATGCAATTGCGAGTGGTTCGGCAAAGGTAGTCGTTCCGATGCGTCCATGTCGTGGCCAAATCGATAATTCGATTTGAGCCCTCGTATAGCATTTGGGTCTCTCGATGTGATTCCGCATTCCAGTCCCTTTGGGCACTGCTTGAGCCGCATCCCAGGGGGTTCCCTTCCCAATAATCTGCCTCGCAACCCGATTGCTATGCGGTGAGGCTCCTCGGCCGCCTCGGAACTATCTGTGTATCAGACGCATCGCGGGATAAGGGGTTGGCAACGGTAGTCGCCCCAAGCGCGTCCGATGCTTGGACCATTCCGAGGCGGCCCTGAAGCCTCTTCCGTCTAGCCGTTGGGTCCTTCTCGCCGCATCCCTCGCCTCGCACCCCGATTGCTATGCGGTGAGGCTCCTCGGCCGCCTCGGAACTATCTGTGTATCGGACGCGTCGCGGGATAAGGGGTTGTCACTGGTAGTCGCCCCAAGCGCGTCCGATGCTTGGACCATTCCGAGGCGGCCCTGAAGCCTCTTCCGTCTAGCCGTTGGGTCCTTCTCGCCGCATCCCTCGCCTCGCACCCCGATTGCTATGCGGTGAGGCTCCTCGGCCGCCTCGGAACTATCTGTGTATCGGACGCGTCGCGGGATAAGGGGTTGTCATTGGTAGTCGCCCCAAGCGCGTCCGATGCTTGGACCATTCCGAGGCGGCCCTGAAGCCTCTTCCGTCTAGCCGTTGGGTCCTTCTCGCCGCATCCCTCGCCTCGCACCCCGATTGCTATGCGGTGAGGCTCCTCGGCCGCCTCGGAACTATCTGTGTATCGGACGCGTCGCGGGATAAGGGGTTGTCACTGGTAGTCGCCCCAAGCGCGTCCGATGCTTGGACCATTCCGAGGCGGCCCTGAAGCCTCTTCCGTCTAGCCGTTGGGTCCTTCTCGCCGCATCCCTCGCCTCGCACCCCGATTGCTATGCGGTGAGGCTCCTCGGCCGCCTCGGAACTATCTGTGTATCGGACGCGTCGCGGGATAAGGGGTTGTCACTGGTAGTCGCCCCAAGCGCGTTCGATGCTTGGACCATTCCGAGGCGGCCCTGAAGCCTCTTCCGTCTAGCCGTTGGGTCCTTCTCGCCGCATCCCTCGCCTCGCACCCCGATTGCTATGCGGTGAGGCTCCTCGGCCGCCTTGGAACTATCTGTGTATCGGACGCGTCGCGGGATAAGGGGTTGTCACTGGTAGTCGCCCCAAGCGCGTCCGATGCTTGGACCATTCCGAGGCGGACCCGAAGCCTCTTCCGTCTAGCCGTTGGGTCCTTCTCGCCGCATCCTTCGCCTCGCACCCCGATTGCTATGCGGTGAGGCTCCTCGGCCGCCTCGGAACTATCTGTGTATCGGACGCGTCGCGGGATAAGGGGTTGTCACTGGTAGTCGCCCCAAGCGCGTCCGATGCTTGGACCATTCCGAGGCGGACCCGAAGCCTCTTCCGTCTAGCCGTTGGGTCCTTCTCGCCGCATCCCTCGCCTCGCACCCCGATTGCTATGCGGTGAGGCTCCTCGGCCGCCTTGGAACTATCTGTGTATCGGACGCGTCGCGGGATAAGGGGTTGTCACTGGTAGTCGCCCCAAGCGCGTCCGATGCTTGGACCATTCCGAGGCGGACCCGAAGCCTCTTCCGTCTAGCCGTTGGGTCCTTCTCGCCGCATCCCTCGCCTCGCACCCCGATTGCTATGCGGTGAGGCTCCTCGGCCGCCTTGGAACTATCTGTGTATCGGACGCGTCGCGGGATAAGGGGTTGTCACTGGTAGTCGCCCCAAGCGCGTCCGATGCTTGGACCATTCCGAGGCGGACCCGAAGCCTCTTCCGTCTAGCCGTTGGGTCCTTCTCGCCGCATCCCTCGCCTCGCACCCCGATTGCTATGCGGTGAGGCTCCTCGGCCGCCTTGGAACTATCTGTGTATCGGACGCGTCGCGGGATAAGGGGTTGTCACTGGTAGTCGCCCCAAGCGCGTCCGATGCTTGGACCATTCCGAGGCGGCCCCGAAGCCTCTTCCGTGTAGCCATTGGGTCCTTCTCGCCGCATCCCTCGCCTCGCACCCCGATTGCTATGCGGTGAGGCTCCTCGGCCGCCTTGGAACTATCTGTGTATCGGACGCGTCGCGGGATAAGGGGTTGTCACTGGTAGTCGCCCCAAGCGCGTCCGATGCTTGGACCATTCCGAGGCGGCCCCGAAGCCTCTTCCGTGTAGCCGTTGGGTCCTTCTCGCCGCATCCCTCGCCTCGCACCCCGATTGCTATGCGGTGAGGCTCCTCGGCCGCCTTGGAACTATCTGTGTATCGGACGCGTCGCGGGATAAGGGGTTGTCACTGGTAGTCGCCCCAAGCGCGTCCGATGCTTGGACCATTCCGAGGCGGACCTGAAGCCTCTTCCCTCTAGCCGTTGGGGCTTTCTCGCCGCATCCCTCGCCTCGCACCCTGATTGCTATGCTGTGAGGCTCCTCGGCCGCCTTGGAACTATCTGTGTATCGGACGCATCGCGGGATAAGGGGTTGGCAGTGGTAGTCGCCCCAAGCGCATCCGATGCTTGGACCATTCCGAGGCGGCCCTGCAGCCTCTTCCGTCTAGCCGTTGGGGCCATCTCGCCGCATCCCCCACCTCGCACCACGATTGCTATGCGGTGAGGCTCCTTGGCCGCCTCGGAACTATCTGTGTATCGGACGCATCGCGGGATAAGGGGTTGTCACTGGTAGTCGCCCCAAGCGCGTCCGATGCTTGGACTATTCCGAGGCGGCCCTGCAGCCTCTTCCGTCTAGCCGTTGGGGCCATCTCGCTGCATCCCCCACCTCCTCGGCCGCCTCGGAACTATCTGTGTATCGGACGCATCGCGGGATAAGGGGTTGGCAGTGGTAGTCGCCCCAAGCGCGTCCTATGCTTGGACTATTCCGAGGCAGCCCTGCAGCCTCTTCCGTCTAGCCTTTGGGGCCATCTCGCCGCATCCCTCGCCTCGCACCCCGATTGCTATGCGGTGAGGCTCCTCGGCCGCCTGGGAACTATCTTCGTATCGGACGCATCGCGGGATAAGGGGTTGTCACTGGTAGTCGCCCCAAGCGCGTCCGATGCTTGGACTATTCCGAGGCGGCCCTGTGGCCTCTTCCGTCTAGCCGTTGGGGCCATCTCGCCGCATCCCCCACCTCGCACCCCGATTGCTATGCGGTGAGGCTCTTCGGCCGCCTTGGAACTATCTTCGTATCGGACGCATCGCGGGATAAGGGGTTGTCACTGGTAGTGGCCCCAAGCGCGTCCGATGCTTGGACTATTCCGAGGCGGCCCTGCAGCCTCTTCCGTCTAGCTGTTGGGGCCATCTCGCCGCATCCCCCACCTCGCACCCCGATTGCTATGCGGTGAGGCTCCTCGGCCGCCTTGGAACTATCTTCGTATCGGACGCATCGCGGGATAAGGGGTTGTCACTGGTAGTCGCCCCAAGCGCGTCCGATGCTTGGACTATTCCGACGCGGCCCTGTGGCCTCTTCCGTCTAGCCGTTGGGGCCATCTCGCCGCATCCCCCACCTCGCACCCCGATTGCTATGCGGTGAGGCTCCTCGGCCGCCTTGGAACCATCTTCGTATCGGACGCATCGCGGGATAGGGGGCTGTCACTGGTAGTCGCCCCAAGCGTGTCCGATGCTTGGACCATTCCTAGGCGGCCCTGAAGCCTCTTCCGTCTAGCCGTTGGGGCCTTCCCGCCCCATCCCTCGCCTCGCACCCCCGATTGCTATGCGGTGAGGCTCCTCGGCCGCCTTGGAACCATCTGTGTATCGGACGCATCGCGGGATAAGGGGTTGGCACTGGCAGTCGCCCCAAGCGCGTCCGATGCTTGGACCATTCCGAGGTGGCCCTGAAGCCTCTTCCGTCTAGCCGTTGGGGCCTTCCCGCCCCATCCCTCGCCTCGCACCCCGATTGATATGCGGTGAGGCTCCTCGGCCGCCTTGGAACTATCTGTGTATCGGACGCATCGCGGGATAAGGGGTTGGCACTGGTAGTCGTCCCAATCGCATCCGATGCTTGGACCATTCCGAGGCGGCCCTGCAGCCTCTTCCGTTTAGCCGTCGGGGCCTTCCCGCCGCATCCCTCGCCTCGCATCCCGATTCCTATGCGGTGAGTCTTCTCGGCCGCCGCGGAACTATACCTGTTATTGCTACTGCATCCTTCGGCTGGTAACCTCCTCTGCCGCCTTGGAACGTTCTCTTTGTCGGACGCGTCGCGGGATAAGGGGTTGGCACTGGTAGTCGCCCCAAGCGCGCCCGATGCATAGACCGCTCCGAGTCGACCTTGCTTTCAGCCTCTCACATGCATAGACCTCTCTGAGTCGACCCTGCAGCCTCTCACGTTTAGCCTTTGGAATCTCGCCTCACAACATGATTGCTATCCTTGATGCATCCCTTGCCTCGAGCCCTGATTGCTTTCTTGGCTGCATCCCTCCTCTCCTCACAGCCCGGTTGTCATCACTGCTTCATCCGTCGCTTCATGCATTCTGGCTGCTGGGCCCTTCCCACCGCACACCTCGATTGCTATCTCTTCTGCATCACACACCCCGATTGCTATCTCTGCTACATCCCTCGGCTCTCACTTCTGCATCCTTCGCCTCACACCTCGATTGCTATCAATGCTGCATCCGTAACCTCACACCCCGATTGCTATGCGGGGAGGCTCCTTGGCCGCCTTGGAAATTTCTGTGTGTCGGACGCACCGCGGGATAAGGGGTTGGCACTGGTAGTCGCCCCAAGTGCGCCCGATTCTTAGACCGCTTCGAGGTGACCTCGTAGCCTCTTTCGTCCAGGCTTCCTGCCTTCAACGCCCTTTTTACACCTCGATTGCTATGCGCGGGCTCGTTGGCGTCTATCACCTCTCTGCGAAGAGTGGCACGATGATTGTTGGGGTAAATCGTAGCAGTCCGATCTCTGGCCTTGGGCCATTGTGAGGGCTGATCGATTTCCTGTGCGCATCTCGTGTTCGCCCAGTAACAGACTCGACGACTTGTAATCGGTCTTGTTCCCGATTGTTCCTGGAGGTAGTCTTCGGAACTCTTGGATTTGACCTGTCACTCGAACTGTCCTCTTCCGAGGATGCTTGTGTGTGTGTGCTTGTGCCATTTCCTTGGCGGTATTAACGAGATATTAAAGAGCGGAGTGAGCGCCTCGCCCAGCTATGTTTGGGGCTCTCACTCCCTTACCCGGTGTGCGACCGCTTTGCACGTAGGTTGCGGAGCATCGCGACTCTTTCGATGTTTGGCGGTTGTCTTCCGGTGATGCGTTGGTCCCGAAGTGCACGTTACTAGCATTTCTGCCATTGTTCTCGATCTTTGGCACGTTCCTTCGTTGCAATTGGATATATATCTCCGTTTATACGCGCAGGCTTCTCTCGCCTATTCAGCGCTGTCCCACTCTCAGCACTCTCGTGGTCTCCTTGGCTTCTCTCTCCCGTGAG
>NW_026728846.1:537500-552500 GCF_030272615.1 Cryptomeria japonica | reverse complement strand
CGTGCACGTTGTCGGAGCCCGGTTTGCCCCGGGTGCGCACCTCGCGTGCACCTTCGACGGGTGGGCACCTTGGCTGGGTTTGCCCCGGCTGCGCTCCGAAGCGGGGTTATTGGAGCGCCGCCTCTTTTTTTGTCGGAGCGTTTGGTGGGGTTTCTCGCATTGGCTCTTCCGAGGCCCGGTTGCCACCCTGGCGCGCACGAAGTCGGAAGTAGGGTTAATTGCCCGGGTGCGCACCTTTGCCAGGGTGGGCACCTTACCTGGGCTGCGCACCAGGGCGGGCTCAAGATGGCACGCGCGTTCCGTTTTTTTTCACTATCTTTCAAAACGGAAATTTTAAAATCTCCTTTTTTTTTTGCCTTTTCTGGAAATTAGTGAAGGCAGCGCATCAAAGGTGCGCACCTCGCTGCCCACCTTGGTGTGCTCTGAGGTGCGCACCCGGGAGCGCTACGAAGTGTGCTCCAAGGTGCGGCGTGCACGTTGTCGGAAGCCCGGTTTGCCCCGGGTGCGCACCTCGCCTGCACCTTGGCCGGGGTGGGCACCTTGGCTGGGTTTGCCCAGGGTGCGCTCCGAAGCGGGGTTACTGGAGCGCCCCCCTCTTTTTTTGTCAGAGCGTTTGGTGGGGTTTCTCGCATTGGCTCTTCCCAGGCCCGGTTGTTGGGTGCGCTCCCACCCTGGCGCGCGCGAAGTTGGAAGTTGGGTTAATTGCCCGGGCGCGCACCTTCGCCAGGGTGGGCACCTTGGTGCGCACACCTTGGCTGGGCTGCGCACCAGGGCGGGCTCAAGATGGCACCAGCATTCCCTTTTTCTCACTATCTTTCAAAACGGAAATTTTAAAATCTCGTTTTTTTTTTGCCTTTTATGGAAATTAGTGAAGGCATCGCATCAAAGGTGCGCACCTCGCTGCCCACCTTGGTGTGCTCCGAGGTGCCCACCACGGTGCGCAACGCCGGTGCGAACCCGGGAGCGCCCCGATGTGTGCTCCAAGGTGCGGCGTGCACGAAGTCGGACCCCGGTTTGCCCCGGGTGCGCACCTCGCGTGCACCTTGGTGCGCACACCTTGGCTGGGTTGCGCGGCCTGGTGGGCACCATGGTGCGCACCAAGGAGCGCTCCGAAGTGTGCTCCAAGGTGCGGCGTGCACGAAGTCGGAGCCCGGTTTGCCCCGGGTACGCACCTCGCGTGCACCTTCGCCGGGGTGGGCACCTCGGCTGGGTTGCGCGCCCTGGTGCGCACCAAGGAGCGCTCCGAAGTGTGCTCCAAGGTGCGGCGTGCACGAAGTCGGAGCCCGGTTTGCCCCGGGTGCGCACCTTCGCCGCGGTGCGCACCATGGCGTGCACGAAGTCGGAGCCCGGTTTGCCCCGGGTGCGCACCTCGCGTGCACCTTCGGCGGGGTTGCGCGCCCTGGTGGGCACCATGGTGCGCACCAAGGAGCGCTCCGATGTGTGCTCCAAGGTGCGGCGTGCACGAAGTCGGAGCCCGGTTTGCCCCGGGTGCGCACCTCGCGTGCACCTTCGGCGGGGTTGCGCGCCCTGGTGGGCACCATGGTGCGCACCAAGGAGCGCTCCGAAGTGTGCTCCAAGGTGCGGCGTGCACGAAGTCGGAGCCCGGTTTGCCCCGGGTGCGCACCTCGCGTGCACCTTCGCCGCGGTGGGCACCATGGCGTGCACGAAGTCGGAGCCCGGTTTGCCCCGGGTGCGCACCTCGCGTGCACCTTCGCCGGGGTGGGCACCTCGGCTGGGTTGCGCGCCCTGGTGCGCACCAAGGAGCGCTCCGAAGTGTGCTCCAAGGTGCGGCGTGCACGAAGTCGGAGCCCGGTTTGCCCCGGGTGCGCACCTCGCGTGCACCTTCGCCAGGGTGGGCACCTCGGTGCGCACACCTTCTCAATGTTTTCTTGCCTTTTCTGGAAATTGGTGAAGGCAGCGCATCAAAGGTGCGCACCTCGGTGTGCTCCGAGGTGCGAACCCGAGAGCGCTCCGAGGTGCCCACGAAGTCGAAAGTCGGGTTAATTGCATTGTTTTCCCCGGGTGCGCTCCGAGGTGCGCAACATCGGCGCGCACCAAGGAGGGCTCCGAAGTGTGCTCCAAGGTGCGCACGATGGCGTGCACCTCTGGTGCGCACGATTCGGAGCTCGGTTTGACCGGGGTGCGCACACCTTGGCTGGGTTGCGCACCTTTTGTGCGCTCCAAGGTGCGCACGAAGTCGGAGCTCGGTTTGCCCCGGGTGCGCACCTTCGCCAGGGTGCGCACCTTGATGCGCACGCCTTGGCTGGGCTGCGCACCTTGGTGGGCGCCATGGTGCGCACCTTTCGTGCGCTCCAAGGTGCGCACGAAGTCGGAGCTCGGTTTGCCCCGGGTGCGCACCTTGGTGGGCGCCATGGTGCACTCCGAGGTGCCCAAGATTGGTGCGCACCAAGGAGCGCTCCGAAGTGCGCTCCAAGGTGCGCGCGAAGTCGAAAGTTGGGTTAATTGTCCGGTTTGCCTCGGGTGCGCACCTTGCGTGCACCTTCGCCAGGGTGGGCGCCTTGGTGCGCACACCTTGGCTGGGCTGCGCACACCTTGGCACCCGCGTTTCCTTCATTTTAAATTTTTTTTTTTTACAATCTCTCAAGTGGGAAATTCTATAATCTCAACTTTTTTTGCCTTTTCAGGAAACTTTTGAATGGAGCGCATCATTGGTGCGCTCCGAAGTGTGCTCCAAAGCTCTCTCCAGCTGCGTGCACCTGCCCCGGCCGCGCACCCGGCCCCGCCCAGCTTCGCTCACCTGTCCCGGGCGTCTGGTGCGGAACCTTAGAGTAAGAAACATCACCGTGCACCTTGGCCAACGTGCGCGACTCGACCGAGCGCGCACTGGCCGAGGTGCACACCGATTTCACCTGGGTGCGCGCGCAGCACCTCGGGCGCACCGGGGTGCGCGCACAACGCCCGGGTTGCACCGTGGCCTGTGTGCTCGGGGTGCCTCGGGTGCGCGCTCGGTGTCGCCCCCGCAGCGCGCGGTAGTGCGGGCAGCGCACCCCGGCCCGGCCCGGCCCCGACGAGAACGCAAACGGGCAAAAGGTTTATTCAAATAGCATTGCGACGCCCGGCGAAAAACTAAAAAAGGGTGCAACACCGGGACTTCCCGGGAGGTCACCCATCCCAGTACTACTCCGGCCCAAGCGCGCTTAACTGCGGAGTTCTGATGGGATCCGGTGCACTAATGCTGGTATGATCGCACCCGTTATGAGCTTGTCGCAGTGTGTACTTAGCAAACCGCGACCCACGTGCGAATCCACCCCGGCCACCCACCCCCGTCGAGGTGCACACCCTCCCTCGCGAAGTGCGCCCCGTTCGCCAAGTGTGAGCCCTGCCCGGGTGCGCGCACCTTGCTAGGGCGTCGGGTGTGCACCCGGCCCGGCCTACGTGCGTGCACCTGGAGGGGGCGTCGTGTGCGTGCAGTGTCCCGTCTGCAACGCGGTGCCCACACACCACCTCGGGCGCAACGACCTGCGCTCACATGTGGGCCGAGTGCACCTTGGTGCATGTTCGGGGCGCCTCGGGTGCACGCTCGATCTTGCCCCGGTGCACCAAGGCGCTCGGTTTGCCCCGGGTGCGCACTTGGTGCAAGGTGGGCACCCAAAATAGGGATCAAGCACCAAAACACAAGTTTCGGGATGCAAAATGGGACCCAAGGACCACAAATGCGTTCCAAGACCCATGATGGGTCCACGAGAACAAAAATGTGTTCCGAGACTTAATAAACAAATATTGGGTTTTAGGAGAAGAAACATGCTCTGATGCCCAAAACGAGAATCGACCCCGAAAAGGCCACAGGCCAAAAGTGGGATGCGAGACAAAAAAAAATGGGACCCGAGGACCAAAATTGGGTTCCCAGGTCGAAGACAGGGCAACCGGACAAGAAACGACCTCTAAGGCTCGAAATGAGTCCCGACGACTAAAACTTGACAAGAAGCACCCATCAGGCACCCAACTCGACACCCATGGGATGCCGACCCACCCGGGCTTCCACCTAGCACACCTTGGCACCCACCCACCCTCGCACCCAACCTCGCACCCAACTTAGCACCTTTGAACCCACATTGGCACTCACCCTGACCCTGGCACCTTGGAACCCACATTGGCACTCACCTTGACCCTGGCACCCACCTTTGCACTCACCTTGGGACCCACCCTGGCTCCCACCTCGGCACCCACCCAGACACCCACCTTGGTTCCTTGGCACCCACCTTGGATCCTTGGCACCCACCCCGACACCCACCTTGGCACGCAACTTGGCTACTTGCCACCCACCTTGGCTCCTTGACGCCCACCCCGACAACCACCCCGTGACCTACCCTGGCTAGGGTTGGTGCACACCCACCCTGGTGCCCACCTTGGCACCCACCCTATGACCCACCTTGGCACGCACCTTAGTACCCACCCCGTTACCCACCCTAGGACCCACCCCGTGACCCACCTTGGCCAGGGTGGGTGCACCCACCCTGGTGCCCACCTTGGCACCCACCCATCCTAGCACCCAGCCTGTGACCGGGCTTGGAACCCAACCTTGCACCCGCACCCGTCTTGGCCAGTGTGGGTGCGCACCCATCCTGGCACCCACGTTGTGACACATCCCTTTAACCCACGCACCCTAGCACCCACGTTGGCACCCACCTTGGAACCCAACCTAGCAACTTGGCACCCACCCCGTGACCCACCTTGGCATCCACCATAGCAGTCGCCGACTTGGCACCCACCTCGGCACCCACCTTGACACTTGTGGACCCACCTTGCCACTCACCCTAGCATCGACCCATCCTAGCACCCACCCTGGCACCTTTGCACCCTAGCACTCACCCATCCTAGCACCTAACCTGTGACCCACCTTGACACTCACCCTCGCACCCACCTTGGAACCCAACCTAGCACCCACCCACCCTGACACCAACCCTAGCACCTACCCACCCTTGCACCCACCCTGTGACCCATCTTGGCACCCACCCATCCTACCACTCAACCTATCACCCACCTTCTCACCCACCTTGGCATCCACCTTAGCACCCACCCACACTGGCACCTTGGCACCCACCTCGGGCAAGGTGGGTGCACACCCACCCTGGCACCCAATTTAGAACCCACCGAGCATGTTACCCACCTTGGCACCCACATTGCAGCCCACCCTAGTACCCACCCTATGACCCACATTGGCATCCACACCCTAGCACCCAGGCACCTCGACACCCGCCTTGACACCCACCCTAGCACTGAACCTGTGACCCACCTTGGAACTCACCCTAGAACCCACCCACCCTGTGAACCACCTTGGCATCCACCTTAGCACCCACCCACCTTGGCACCCACTCTAGCACTCACCCATCCTAACACCCAACTTGTTACCCACCTTGGCACCCGCCCTCGCGTCCACCTTGAAACCCACCCTAGCACCCACCCACGCAGGAGCCCACCTTGGCACCCAACCTAACACCCACGCATCCTGGCACCCAACTTGTGACCCACCTTGGAACCCACCCTAGTACCCACCTTTGAACCCACTATATCACCAACCCACCTTGGCACCCACCCTATGACCCTCTTTGGAATCCACCCTAGCACGCACCCACCCTGGCACCCACCATGGAGCGCACCCTAGCACCCACCCACCTCGGCACGCACCTCAACACCCACCTTGGTGTGCGCACTGCGCCAACCTCTCAAAGACCCTATGTGGTGCGCTCCAAAGTGTACACCTTTGGTGCGCTCCAAGGTGCGCACCTTTGGTGCACACCGAGGTGCACACCAAAGTGTGCACCGAGGTGAGCACCAAAGTGCACTCCAGGGTGCACACCAAGGCGTGCACCTTTGGTGCGGTCAATGCAAACGAATTCGGAAGTTGGGGTCGATGTCCTAATCGCTGCTGCAGACTACACGTATGAGAATCGGACAAATAGCTTTATATAGGGGAGGTGTTGCGTTTGATGGGTCGACTCCCCTGGTTGTGTGCACTGCACCAACTTCAAAGACCCTGTCTTGTTTAAGAAGTCAAAAGTTGGGGTGGATGTCCTAATCATTGCTGCAGTCTACGCATGTATGAGAATCAGACAAATAGCTTATATAGGGGAGGTGTTGCATTCGGTGGGTTGACTCCCCTGGTTGTGCGCACTGCGCCAACCTCAAAGACCCCGCATAGCAGAAGAAGTCGGAAGTCGGATTTTGGTGAGCACCAAGGCGTGCACCTTTGGTGCGGTCAACGCAGACGAATTCAGAAGTTGGGGTGGATGTCCTAATCGTTGTTGCAGGCTACACATGTATGAGAATCAGACAAATAGCTTATATAGGGGAGGTGTTGGGTTTGATGGGTCAACTCCCTTGGTTGTGCGCATTACGCCAACCTCAAAGACCTTGTTTTCGTTAAGAAGTCAAAAGTTGGGGTCAATGTCCTAATGGCTCCTGCAGGCTACACATGTATGAGAATCGGACAAATAGCTTATATAGGGGAGGTGTTGGGTTTGATGGGTCTGGTTGTGCGCATTACGTCAACCTCAAAGACCTTGTTTTCGTTAAGAAGTCAAAAGTTGGGGTCGATGTCCTAATTGCTCCTGTAGACTACACATGTATGAGAATCAGACAAATAGCTTATATAGGGGAGGTGTTGGGTTTGATGGGTTGACTCCCCTAGTTGTTCGCATTACACCAACCTCAAAGACCTTGTTTTCGTTTAGAAGCCGAAAGTTGGGGTCGATGTCCTAATTGCTCCTGCAGGCTACGCATGTATGAGAATCAGACAAATAGCTTATATAGGGGAGGTGTTGGGTTTGATGGGTCGACTCCCCTGGTTGTGCGCATTGCGCCAACCTCAAAGACCCTGCATTGCGGATGAAGTCGAAAGTCAGAGTTTGGTGTGCTACAAGGTGTGGTCGAAGGTGCTCACCTAGGTGTGCACCTTTGGAGCACAGGAAAAGTGCCCTCCAAAAGTGCGCACCTTTGGAGTGCACAAAAGTGCCCTCCAAAAGTGCGCACCTTTGGAGCGCAGAAAAGTGCCCTCCAAAAAGTGCCCTCCAAAAGTGCGCACCTTTGGAGCGCAGAAAAGTGCCCTCCAAAAAGTGCCCTCCAAAAGTGCGCACCTTTGGAGCGCAGAAAAGTGCCCTCCAAAAAGTGCCCTCCAAAAGTGCGCACCTTTGGAGCGCAGAAAAGTGCCCTCCAAAAAGTGCCCTCCAAAAGTGCGCACCTTTGGAGCGCAGAAAAGTGCCCTCCAAAAAGTGCCCTCCAAAAGTGCGCACCTTTGGAGCGCAGAAAAGTGCCCTCCAAAAAGTGCCCTCCAAAAGTGCGCACCTTTGGAGCGCAGAAAAGTGCCCTCCAAAAAGTGCCCTCCAAAAGTGCGCACCTTTGGAGCGCAGAAAAGTGCCCTCCAAAAAGTGCCCTCCAAAAGTGCGCACCTTTGGAGCGCAGAAAAGTGCCCTCCAAAAAGTGCCCTCCAAAAGTGCGCACCTTTGGAGCGCAGAAAAGTGCCCTCCAAAAAGTGCCCTCCAAAAGTGCGCACCTTTGGAGCGCAGAAAAGTGCCCTCCAAAAGTGCGCACCTTTGGAGCGCACAAAAGTGCCCTCCAAAAGTGCGCACTTTTGGTGCGCACCAAGGCGCTGGTTCGGTCGTTGCAGGCGAGTTCGGAAGTTGGGGTCGATGTCCTGAGCGGAGGTGCAAACTACACAGGTGTCGGAATCGGACAAATAGCTTATATAGGGGAGGTGTATGCTTCGATGGGTCGACTCCCCAGGTTGAGCGCACCGCGCCAACCTCAAAGACCCTACGGTATGGATGAAGTCGGAAGTTGGGTCCGATGACCGATTCGATTAGTAGGTATGCTCATGAGGTCGGAATTTGGGTCCGATGACCTGCCATGTGCAGGAAGGCGAATGTTGACACTGTGCGTTGCAAGGTGCACACCAAGGCGCTGGTGCGGTCTTTTTAGTCGAGTTCGGAAGTTGGGGTCGATGTCCTGATCGGAGGTGCAAGCTACACAGGTGTGGGAATCGGACAAATAGCTTATATAGGGGAGGTGTATGCTTCGTTGGGTCGACTCCCCGGGTTGAGCGCACCGCGCCAACCTCAAAGACCCTACGGTATGGATGAAGTCGGAAGTTGGGTCCGATGACCGATTCGATATGTAGGCATACTCGCGAGGTCGGAATTTGGGTCCGATGACCTGCCACGTGCAGGAAGGCGAATGTTGGCACTGTGCGTTGCAAGGTGCGCACCAAGGCGCTGGTTCGGTCGTTGGAGGCGAGTTCGGAAGTTGGGGTCGATGTCTTGATCGGAGGTGCAAACTACACAGGTGTGGGAATCGGACAAATAGCTTATATAGGGGAGGTGTATGCTTCGTTGGGTCGACTCCCCGGGTTGAGCGCACCGCGCCAACCTCAAAGACCCTACGGTATGGATGAAGTCGGAAGTTGGGTCCGATGACCGATTCGATATGTAGGCATACTCGCGAGGTCGGAATTTGGGTCCGATGACCTGCCATGTGCAGGAAGGCGAATGTTGGGACTGTGCGTCGCAAGGTGCGCACCAAGGCGCTGGTGCCGTCGTTGCAGTCGAGTTCGGAAGTTGGGGTCGATGTCCTGGTCAGAGGTGCAAACTACACAGGTGTGGGAATCGGACAAATAGCTTATATAGGGGAGGTGTATGCTTCGATGGGTCGACTCCCTGGGTTGAGCGCACCGCGCCAACCTCAAAGACCCTACAGTATGGATGAAGTCGGAAGTTGGGTCCGATGACCGATTCGATACGTAGGCATATTGGCGAGGTCTGAATTTGTGTCCGATGACCTGCCATGCGCAGGAAGGCGGAATTTGGGTCCGATGACCGAGTTGATGGCGTGCCATGCGCAGAAAGGCGGAATTTGGGTCCGATGACCGAGTTGATGTTGATGGCCCGCCATGCACAGGAAGGCGGAATTTGGGTCCGATGACCGATTTGAAGGCGTGCCATACGCAAAAAGGCGGAGTTTGGGTCCGATGACCGAGTTGATATTGATGGCCCGCCATGCGCAGGAAGGCGGAATTTGGGTCCGATGACCTGACATACGCATGGAGTCCGACTCGGGGGCCGATGTTCGATTCGATGACTTGCATTGTGGGTAAAGTCGGAAGTTGTGGTCTTTGACCCGATTCGATGACCAGACTTCGGCTGCTTGAGAATCGGACAAATAACTTATATAGGGGAGGTAGTGTTCTCGAGCATCCTCCCCCCGTGCCCGTTTATGTCGATTGATGCTGGTGCTCGACTGGTTGGAGCGCTCGGATGCAAAAATCTTGCACCAGGATTTATCGATTGTGATGGACACGGCAAGTCTCCTGATTGCTATGCAGGAGCTCATCGTGAATCTCTATGCGGCCTTGGTATGGACTCGACCTGCGGAATGGTTCGGCAATGGTAGTCGCTCCAACACGTCCTTGCAATGGCCACAGAGGTGATTCGACTAGAGCTCCAGTCTAGCTTTTGGGTTGCTTGGCGGACTGGTATAGCCGCGATCGAGTTCCGGCCATGAACGTTTTAGATAGCTCTTGGGCTTTCTGGGACGGAAGTCGGAAGTTTGGGCTGTTGTCCGATTTGATGACCATTCTTCGGATGTGTGAGAATCGGACAAATAACTTATATAGGGGACTGTGTTGTCTCACGCAGCCCCCTCCGTGCCCCTCTATCTCGACCGATGTTGGTGCTTGAAAGGGTTGGGATCGCTCGGATTTATAAACGTGCACCACCATTTGTCGAGTGTGAGGGACGCGGCAGGTCTCCTAAATGCTATGCGGGCGCTCTCTGAGAATCTCTATCCGGCCTCGACACAGACTAGTCTTGCTGAATGGTTTGGCACTGGTAGTCGATCCAACACGTCGTTGTTGTGGCCGCCTAGGCGATTCGATTCGAGCCCCCGTCTAGCTTTTGGGTTGCTTGGCGGATTTTGCCCTATCCGCAAGTGAGCTCGGTCCCTAAACGTTCGAGAAACCCGATTGCTATGCGCCGACTCTCTTTCTTGCGAGCCTCCATCTAGCTTTTGGGTCTCTACGGAACGGAAGTCGGAATCTGGGACCGTTGTTTGATTCGACGAGGCAGACTACGGTTGTGCGAGAATCGGACAAATAACTTATATAGGGGAGGTGTTGACTGGAGCATTCTCCCCCGTGCCCCTCTAACTCGACCAATGCTGGCGCTCGAACGGTGGTAGCGCTCGGATTTTCATTGAGCGCCAGCATTGGTCGATTTAGAGGGGCATGCGAGATTCCCGAATGCTATGCGAGGGCTCTAACGGAAATGTCTATTGGTTTCGGTATGGATGCAATTGCGAGTGGTTCGGCAAAGGTAGTCGTTCCGATGCGTCCATGTCGTGGCCAAATCGATAATTCGATTTGAGCCCTCGTATAGCATTTGGGTCTCTCGATGTGATTCCGCATTCCAGTCCCTTTGGGCACTGCTTGAGCCGCATCCCAGGGGGTTCCCTTCCCAATAATCTGCCTCGCAACCCGATTGCTATGCGGTGAGGCTCCTCGGCCGCCTCGGAACTATCTGTGTATCAGACGCATCGCGGGATAAGGGGTTGGCAACGGTAGTCGCCCCAAGCGCGTCCGATGCTTGGACCATTCCGAGGCGGCCCTGAAGCCTCTTCCGTCTAGCCGTTGGGTCCTTCTCGCCGCATCCCTCGCCTCGCACCCCGATTGCTATGCGGTGAGGCTCCTCGGCCGCCTCGGAACTATCTGTGTATCGGACGCGTCGCGGGATAAGGGGTTGTCACTGGTAGTCGCCCCAAGCGCGTCCGATGCTTGGACCATTCCGAGGCGGCCCTGAAGCCTCTTCCGTCTAGCCGTTGGGTCCTTCTCGCCGCATCCCTCGCCTCGCACCCCGATTGCTATGCGGTGAGGCTCCTCGGCCGCCTCGGAACTATCTGTGTATCGGACGCGTCGCGGGATAAGGGGTTGTCATTGGTAGTCGCCCCAAGCGCGTCCGATGCTTGGACCATTCCGAGGCGGCCCTGAAGCCTCTTCCGTCTAGCCGTTGGGTCCTTCTCGCCGCATCCCTCGCCTCGCACCCCGATTGCTATGCGGTGAGGCTCCTCGGCCGCCTCGGAACTATCTGTGTATCGGACGCGTCGCGGGATAAGGGGTTGTCACTGGTAGTCGCCCCAAGCGCGTCCGATGCTTGGACCATTCCGAGGCGGCCCTGAAGCCTCTTCCGTCTAGCCGTTGGGTCCTTCTCGCCGCATCCCTCGCCTCGCACCCCGATTGCTATGCGGTGAGGCTCCTCGGCCGCCTCGGAACTATCTGTGTATCGGACGCGTCGCGGGATAAGGGGTTGTCACTGGTAGTCGCCCCAAGCGCGTTCGATGCTTGGACCATTCCGAGGCGGCCCTGAAGCCTCTTCCGTCTAGCCGTTGGGTCCTTCTCGCCGCATCCCTCGCCTCGCACCCCGATTGCTATGCGGTGAGGCTCCTCGGCCGCCTTGGAACTATCTGTGTATCGGACGCGTCGCGGGATAAGGGGTTGTCACTGGTAGTCGCCCCAAGCGCGTCCGATGCTTGGACCATTCCGAGGCGGACCCGAAGCCTCTTCCGTCTAGCCGTTGGGTCCTTCTCGCCGCATCCTTCGCCTCGCACCCCGATTGCTATGCGGTGAGGCTCCTCGGCCGCCTCGGAACTATCTGTGTATCGGACGCGTCGCGGGATAAGGGGTTGTCACTGGTAGTCGCCCCAAGCGCGTCCGATGCTTGGACCATTCCGAGGCGGACCCGAAGCCTCTTCCGTCTAGCCGTTGGGTCCTTCTCGCCGCATCCCTCGCCTCGCACCCCGATTGCTATGCGGTGAGGCTCCTCGGCCGCCTTGGAACTATCTGTGTATCGGACGCGTCGCGGGATAAGGGGTTGTCACTGGTAGTCGCCCCAAGCGCGTCCGATGCTTGGACCATTCCGAGGCGGACCCGAAGCCTCTTCCGTCTAGCCGTTGGGTCCTTCTCGCCGCATCCCTCGCCTCGCACCCCGATTGCTATGCGGTGAGGCTCCTCGGCCGCCTTGGAACTATCTGTGTATCGGACGCGTCGCGGGATAAGGGGTTGTCACTGGTAGTCGCCCCAAGCGCGTCCGATGCTTGGACCATTCCGAGGCGGACCCGAAGCCTCTTCCGTCTAGCCGTTGGGTCCTTCTCGCCGCATCCCTCGCCTCGCACCCCGATTGCTATGCGGTGAGGCTCCTCGGCCGCCTTGGAACTATCTGTGTATCGGACGCGTCGCGGGATAAGGGGTTGTCACTGGTAGTCGCCCCAAGCGCGTCCGATGCTTGGACCATTCCGAGGCGGCCCCGAAGCCTCTTCCGTGTAGCCATTGGGTCCTTCTCGCCGCATCCCTCGCCTCGCACCCCGATTGCTATGCGGTGAGGCTCCTCGGCCGCCTTGGAACTATCTGTGTATCGGACGCGTCGCGGGATAAGGGGTTGTCACTGGTAGTCGCCCCAAGCGCGTCCGATGCTTGGACCATTCCGAGGCGGCCCCGAAGCCTCTTCCGTGTAGCCGTTGGGTCCTTCTCGCCGCATCCCTCGCCTCGCACCCCGATTGCTATGCGGTGAGGCTCCTCGGCCGCCTTGGAACTATCTGTGTATCGGACGCGTCGCGGGATAAGGGGTTGTCACTGGTAGTCGCCCCAAGCGCGTCCGATGCTTGGACCATTCCGAGGCGGACCTGAAGCCTCTTCCCTCTAGCCGTTGGGGCTTTCTCGCCGCATCCCTCGCCTCGCACCCTGATTGCTATGCTGTGAGGCTCCTCGGCCGCCTTGGAACTATCTGTGTATCGGACGCATCGCGGGATAAGGGGTTGGCAGTGGTAGTCGCCCCAAGCGCATCCGATGCTTGGACCATTCCGAGGCGGCCCTGCAGCCTCTTCCGTCTAGCCGTTGGGGCCATCTCGCCGCATCCCCCACCTCGCACCACGATTGCTATGCGGTGAGGCTCCTTGGCCGCCTCGGAACTATCTGTGTATCGGACGCATCGCGGGATAAGGGGTTGTCACTGGTAGTCGCCCCAAGCGCGTCCGATGCTTGGACTATTCCGAGGCGGCCCTGCAGCCTCTTCCGTCTAGCCGTTGGGGCCATCTCGCTGCATCCCCCACCTCCTCGGCCGCCTCGGAACTATCTGTGTATCGGACGCATCGCGGGATAAGGGGTTGGCAGTGGTAGTCGCCCCAAGCGCGTCCGATGCTTGGACTATTCCGAGGCAGCCCTGCAGCCTCTTCCGTCTAGCCTTTGGGGCCATCTCGCCGCATCCCTCGCCTCGCACCCCGATTGCTATGCGGTGAGGCTCCTCGGCCGCCTGGGAACTATCTTCGTATCGGACGCATCGCGGGATAAGGGGTTGTCACTGGTAGTCGCCCCAAGCGCGTCCGATGCTTGGACTATTCCGAGGCGGCCCTGTGGCCTCTTCCGTCTAGCCGTTGGGGCCATCTCGCCGCATCCCCCACCTCGCACCCCGATTGCTATGCGGTGAGGCTCTTCGGCCGCCTTGGAACTATCTTCGTATCGGACGCATCGCGGGATAAGGGGTTGTCACTGGTAGTGGCCCCAAGCGCGTCCGATGCTTGGACTATTCCGAGGCGGCCCTGCAGCCTCTTCCGTCTAGCTGTTGGGGCCATCTCGCCGCATCCCCCACCTCGCACCCCGATTGCTATGCGGTGAGGCTCCTCGGCCGCCTTGGAACTATCTTCGTATCGGACGCATCGCGGGATAAGGGGTTGTCACTGGTAGTCGCCCCAAGCGCGTCCGATGCTTGGACTATTCCGACGCGGCCCTGTGGCCTCTTCCGTCTAGCCGTTGGGGCCATCTCGCCGCATCCCCCACCTCGCACCCCGATTGCTATGCGGTGAGGCTCCTCGGCCGCCTTGGAACCATCTTCGTATCGGACGCATCGCGGGATAGGGGGCTGTCACTGGTAGTCGCCCCAAGCGTGTCCGATGCTTGGACCATTCCTAGGCGGCCCTGAAGCCTCTTCCGTCTAGCCGTTGGGGCCTTCCCGCCCCATCCCTCGCCTCGCACCCCCGATTGCTATGCGGTGAGGCTCCTCGGCCGCCTTGGAACCATCTGTGTATCGGACGCATCGCGGGATAAGGGGTTGGCACTGGCAGTCGCCCCAAGCGCGTCCGATGCTTGGACCATTCCGAGGTGGCCCTGAAGCCTCTTCCGTCTAGCCGTTGGGGCCTTCCCGCCCCATCCCTCGCCTCGCACCCCGATTGATATGCGGTGAGGCTCCTCGGCCGCCTTAGAACTATCTGTGTATCGGACGCATCGCGGGATAAGGGGTTGGCACTGGTAGTCGTCCCAATCGCATCCGATGCTTGGACCATTCCGAGGCGGCCCTGCAGCCTCTTCCGTTTAGCCGTCGGGGCCTTCCCGCCGCATCCCTCGCCTCGCATCCCGATTCCTATGCGGTGAGTCTTCTCGGCCGCCGCGGAACTATACCTGTTATTGCTACTGCATCCTTCGGCTGGTAACCTCCTCTGCCGCCTTGGAACGTTCTCTTTGTCGGACGCGTCGCGGGATAAGGGGTTGGCACTGGTAGTCGCCCCAAGCGCGCCCGATGCATAGACCGCTCCGAGTCGACCTTGCTTTCAGCCTCTCACATGCATAGACCTCTCTGAGTCGACCCTGCAGCCTCTCACGTTTAGCCTTTGGAATCTCGCCTCACAACATGATTGCTATCCTTGATGCATCCCTTGCCTCGAGCCCTGATTGCTTTCTTGGCTGCATCCCTCCTCTCCTCACAGCCCGGTTGTCATCACTGCTTCATCCGTCGCTTCATGCATTCTGGCTGCTGGGCCCTTCCCACCGCACACCTCGATTGCTATCTCTTCTGCATCACACACCCCGATTGCTATCTCTGCTACATCCCTCGGCTCTCACTTCTGCATCCTTCGCCTCACACCTCGATTGCTATCAATGCTGCATCCGTAACCTCACACCCCGATTGCTATGCGGGGAGGCTCCTTGGCCGCCTTGGAAATTTCTGTGTG
>NW_026728846.1:512500-527500 GCF_030272615.1 Cryptomeria japonica | reverse complement strand
TGGAAATTAGTGAAGGCAGCGCATCAAAGGTGCGCAACGCTGGTGCGAACCTGGGAGCGCTCCGATGTGTGCTCCAAGGTGCGGCGTGCACGAAGTCGGACCCCGGTTTGCCCCGGGTGCGCACCTCGCGTGCACCTTGGTGCGCACACCTTGGCTGGGTTGCGCGCCCTGGTGGGCACCATGGTGCGCACCAAGGAGCGCTCCGAAGTGTGCTCCAAGGTGCGGCGTGCACGAAGTCGGAGCCCGGTTTGCCCCGGGTGCGCACCTCGCGTGCACCTTCGCCGCGGTGGGCACCATGGCGTGCACGAAGTCGGAGCCCGGTTTGCCCCGGGTGCGCACCTCGCGTGCACCTTCGCCGGGGTGGGCACCTTGGTGTGCAGACCTTGGCTGGGTTGCGCGCCCTGGTGGGCACCATGGTGCGCACCAAGGAGCGCTCCGAAGTGTGCTCCAAGGTGCGGCCTGCACGAAGTCGGAGCCCGGTTTGCCCCGGGTGTGCACCTCGGGTGGGCACCTTGGTGCGCATGCCTTGCCTGGGCTGCGCACCAGGGCGGGCTCAAGATGGCACCCGCGTTCCTTTTTTTTCACTATCTTTCAAAACGGAAATTTTAAAATCTCATTTTTTTTTGCCTTTTTCTGGAAATTAGTGAAGGCAGCGCATCAAAGGTGCGCACCTCGCTGCCCACCACGGTGCGCAACGCCGGTGGGCACCCGGGAGTGCTTCGAAGTGTGCTCCAAGGTGCTGCGTGCACGTTGTCGGAGCCCGGTTTGCCCCGGGTGCGCACCTCGCGTGCACCTTCGTCGGGGTGGGCACCTTGGCTGGGTTTGCCCCGGCTGCGCTCCGAAGCGGGGTTATTGGAGCGCCGCCTCTTTTTTTGTCGGAGCGTTTGGTGGGGTTTCTCGCATTGGCTCTTCCGAGGCCCGGTTGCCACCCTGGCGCGCACAAAGTCGGAAGTAGGGTTAATTGCCCGGGTGCGCACCTTTGCCAGGGTGGGCACCTTACCTGGGCTGCGCACCAGGGCGGGCTCAAGATGGCACGCGCGTTCCGTTTTTTTCACTATCTTTCAAAACGGAAATTTTAAAATCTCCTTTTTTTTTTGCCTTTTCTGGAAATTAGTGAAGGCAGCGCATCAAAGGTGCGCACCTCGCTGCCCACCTTGGTGTGCTCTGAGGTGCGCACCCGGGAGCGCTACGAAGTGTGCTCCAAGGTGCGGCGTGCACGTTGTCGGAGCCCGGTTTGCCCCGGGTGCGCACCTCGCCTGCACCTTGGCCGGGGTGGGCACCTTGGCTGGGTTTGCCCAGGGTGCGCTCCGAAGCGGGGTTACTGGAGCGCCCCCTCTTTTTTTGTCAGAGCGTTTGGTGGGGTTTCTCGCATTGGCTCTTCCCAGGCCCGGTTGTTGGGTGCGCTCCCACCCTGGCGCGCGCGAAGTTGGAAGTTGGGTTAATTGCCCGGGTGCGCACCTTCGCCAGGGTGGGCACCTTGGTGCGCACACCTTGGCTGGGCTGCGCACCAGGGCGGGCTCAAGATGGCACCAGCATTCCCTTTTTCTCACTATCTTTCAAAACGGAAATTTTAAAATCTCGTTTTTTTTTTGCCTTTTATGGAAATTAGTGAAGGCATCGCATCAAAGGTGCGCACCTCGCTGCCCACCTTGGTGTGCTCCGAGGTGCCCACCACGGTGCGCAACGCCGGTGCGAACCCGGGAGCGCCCCGATGTGTGCTCCAAGGTGCGGCGTGCACGAAGTCGGACCCCGGTTTGCCCCGGGTGCGCACCTCGCGTGCACCTTGGTGCGCACACCTTGGCTGGGTTGCGCGGCCTGGTGGGCACCATGGTGCGCACCAAGGAGCGCTCCGAAGTGTGCTCCAAGGTGCGGCGTGCACGAAGTCGGAGCCCGGTTTGCCCCGGGTACGCACCTCGCGTGCACCTTCGCCGGGGTGGGCACCTCGGCTGGGTTGCGCGCCCTGGTGCGCACCAAGGAGCGCTCCGAAGTGTGCTCCAAGGTGCGGCGTGCACGAAGTCGGAGCCCGGTTTGCCCCGGGTGCGCACCTTCGCCGCGGTGCGCACCATGGCGTGCACGAAGTCGGAGCCCGGTTTGCCCCGGGTGCGCACCTCGCGTGCACCTTCGGCGGGGTTGCGCGCCCTGGTGGGCACCATGGTGCGCACCAAGGAGCGCTCCGAAGTGTGCTCCAAGGTGCGGCGTGCACGAAGTCGGAGCCCGGTTTGCCCCGGGTGCGCACCTCGCGTGCACCTTCGGCGGGGTTGCGCGCCCTGGTGGGCACCATGGTGCGCACCAAGGAGCGCTCCGAAGTGTGCTCCAAGGTGCGGCGTGCACGAAGTCGGAGCCCGGTTTGCCCCGGGTGCGCACCTCGCGTGCACCTTCGCCGCGGTGGGCACCATGGCGTGCACGAAGTCGGAGCCCGGTTTGCCCCGGGTGCGCACCTCGCGTGCACCTTCGCCGGGGTGGGCACCTCGGCTGGGTTGCGCGCCCTGGTGCGCACCAAGGAGCGCTCCGAAGTGTGCTCCAAGGTGCGGCGTGCACGAAGTCGGAGCCCGGTTTGCCCCGGGTGCGCACCTCGCGTGCACCTTCGCCAGGGTGGGCACCTCGGTGCGCACACCTTCTCAATGTTTTCTTGCCTTTTCTGGAAATTGGTGAAGGCAGCGCATCAAAGGTGCGCACCTCGGTGTGCTCCGAGGTGCGAACCCGAGAGCGCTCCGAGGTGCCCACGAAGTCGAAAGTCGGGTTAATTGCATTGTTTTCCCCGGGTGCGCTCCGAGGTGCGCAACATCGGCGCGCACCAAGGAGGGCTCCGAAGTGTGCTCCAAGGTGCGCACGATGGCGTGCACCTCTGGTGCGCACGATTCGGAGCTCGGTTTGACCGGGGTGCGCACACCTTGGCTGGGTTGCGCACCTTTTGTGCGCTCCAAGGTGCGCACGAAGTCGGAGCTCGGTTTGCCCCGGGTGCGCACCTTCGCCAGGGTGCGCACCTTGATGCGCACGCCTTGGCTGGGCTGCGCACCTTGGTGGGCGCCATGGTGCGCACCTTTCGTGCGCTCCAAGGTGCGCACGAAGTCGGAGCTCGGTTTGCCCCGGGTGCGCACCTTGGTGGGCGCCATGGTGCACTCCGAGGTGCCCAAGATTGGTGCGCACCAAGGAGCGCTCCGAAGTGCGCTCCAAGGTGCGCGCGAAGTCGAAAGTTGGGTTAATTGTCCGGTTTGCCTCGGGTGCGCACCTTGCGTGCACCTTCGCCAGGGTGGGCGCCTTGGTGCGCACACCTTGGCTGGGCTGCGCACACCTTGGCACCCGCGTTTCCTTCATTTTAAATTTTTTTTTTTTACAATCTCTCAAGTGGGAAATTCTATAATCTCAACTTTTTTTGCCTTTTCAGGAAACTTTTGAATGGAGCGCATCATTGGTGCGCTCCGAAGTGTGCTCCAAAGCTCTCTCCAGCTGCGTGCACCTGCCCCGGCCGCGCACCCGGCCCCGCCCAGCTTCGCTCACCTGTCCCGGGCGTCTGGTGCGGAACCTTAGAGTAAGAAACATCACCGTGCACCTTGGCCAACGTGCGCGACTCGACCGAGCGCGCACTGGCCGAGGTGCACACCGATTTCACCTGGGTGCGCGCGCAGCACCTCGGGCGCACCGGGGTGCGCGCACAACGCCCGGGTTGCACCGTGGCCTGTGTGCTCGGGGTGCCTCGGGTGCGCGCTCGGTGTCGCCCCCGCGCGCGCGGTAGTGCGGGCAGCGCACCCCGGCCCGGCCCGGCCCCGACGAGAACGCAAACGGGCAAAAGGTTTATTCAAATAGCATTGCGACGCCCGGCGAAAAACTAAAAAAGGGTGCAACACCGGGACTTCCCGGGAGGTCACCCATCCCAGTACTACTCCGGCCCAAGCGCGCTTAACTGCGGAGTTCTGATGGGATCCGGTGCACTAATGCTGGTATGATCGCACCCGTTATGAGCTTGTCGCAGTGTGTACTTAGCAAACCGCGACCCACGTGCGAATCCACCCCGGCCACCCACCCCCGTCGAGGTGCACACCCTCCCTCGCGAAGTGCGCCCCGTTCGCCAAGTGTGAGCCCTGCCCGGGTGCGCGCACCTTGCTAGGGCGTCGGGTGTGCACCCGGCCCGGCCTACGTGCGTGCACCTGGAGGGGGCGTCGTGTGCGTGCAGTGTCCCGTCTGCAACGCGGTGCCCACACACCACCTCGGGCGCAACGACCTGCGCTCACATGTGGGCCGAGTGCACCTTGGTGCATGTTCGGGGCGCCTCGGGTGCACGCTCGATCTTGCCCCGGTGCACCAAGGCGCTCGGTTTGCCCCGGGTGCGCACTTGGTGCAAGGTGGGCACCCAAAATAGGGATCAAGCACCAAAACACAAGTTTCGGGATGCAAAATGGGACCCAAGGACCACAAATGCGTTCCAAGACCCATGATGGGTCCACGAGAACAAAAATGTGTTCCGAGACTTAATAAACAAATATTGGGTTTTAGGAGAAGAAACATGCTCTGATGCCCAAAACGAGAATCGACCCCGAAAAGGCCACAGGCCAAAAGTGGGATGCGAGACAAAAAAAAATGGGACCCGAGGACCAAAATTGGGTTCCCAGGTCGAAGACAGGGCAACCGGACAAGAAACGACCTCTAAGGCTCGAAATGAGTCCCGACGACTAAAACTTGACAAGAAGCACCCATCAGGCACCCAACTCGACACCCATGGGATGCCGACCCACCCGGGCTTCCACCTAGCACACCTTGGCACCCACCCACCCTCGCACCCAACCTCGCACCCAACTTAGCACCTTTGAACCCACATTGGCACTCACCCTGACCCTGGCACCTTGGAACCCACATTGGCACTCACCTTGACCCTGGCACCCACCTTTGCACTCACCTTGGGACCCACCCTGGCTCCCACCTCGGCACCCACCCAGACACCCACCTTGGTTCCTTGGCACCCACCTTGGATCCTTGGCACCCACCCCGACACCCACCTTGGCACGCAACTTGGCTACTTGCCACCCACCTTGGCTCCTTGACGCCCACCCCGACAACCACCCCGTGACCTACCCTGGCTAGGGTTGGTGCACACCCACCCTGGTGCCCACCTTGGCACCCACCCTATGACCCACCTTGGCACGCACCTTAGTACCCACCCCGTTACCCACCCTAGGACCCACCCCGTGACCCACCTTGGCCAGGGTGGGTGCACCCACCCTGGTGCCCACCTTGGCACCCACCCATCCTAGCACCCAGCCTGTGACCGGGCTTGGAACCCAACCTTGCACCCGCACCCGTCTTGGCCAGTGTGGGTGCGCACCCATCCTGGCACCCACGTTGTGACACACCCTTTAACCCACGCACCCTAGCACCCACGTTGGCACCCACCTTGGAACCCAACCTAGCAACTTGGCACCCACCCCGTGACCCACCTTGGCATCCACCATAGCAGTCGCCGACTTGGCACCCACCTCGGCACCCACCTTGACACTTGTGGACCCACCTTGCCACTCACCCTAGCATCGACCCATCCTAGCACCCACCCTGGCACCTTTGCACCCTAGCACTCACCCATCCTAGCACCTAACCTGTGACCCACCTTGACACTCACCCTCGCACCCACCTTGGAACCCAACCTAGCACCCACCCACCCTGACACCAACCCTAGCACCTACCCACCCTTGCACCCACCCTGTGACCCATCTTGGCACCCACCCATCCTACCACTCAACCTATCACCCACCTTCTCACCCACCTTGGCATCCACCTTAGCACCCACCCACACTGGCACCTTGGCACCCACCTCGGGCAAGGTGGGTGCACACCCACCCTGGCACCCAATTTAGAACCCACCGAGCATGTTACCCACCTTGGCACCCACATTGCAGCCCACCCTAGTACCCACCCTATGACCCACATTGGCATCCACACCCTAGCACCCAGGCACCTCGACACCCGCCTTGACACCCACCCTAGCACTGAACCTGTGACCCACCTTGGAACTCACCCTAGAACCCACCCACCCTGTGAACCACCTTGGCATCCACCTTAGCACCCACCCACCTTGGCACCCACTCTAGCACTCACCCATCCTAACACCCAACTTGTTACCCACCTTGGCACCCGCCCTCGCGTCCACCTTGAAACCCACCCTAGCACCCACCCACGCAGGAGCCCACCTTGGCACCCAACCTAACACCCACGCATCCTGGCACCCAACTTGTGACCCACCTTGGAACCCACCCTAGTACCCACCTTTGAACCCACTATATCACCAACCCACCTTGGCACCCACCCTATGACCCTCTTTGGAATCCACCCTAGCACGCACCCACCCTGGCACCCACCATGGAGCGCACCCTAGCACCCACCCACCTCGGCACGCACCTCAACACCCACCTTGGTGTGCGCACTGCGCCAACCTCTCAAAGACCCTATGTGGTGCGCTCCAAAGTGTACACCTTTGGTGCGCTCCAAGGTGCGCACCTTTGGTGCACACCGAGGTGCACACCAAAGTGTGCACCGAGGTGAGCACCAAAGTGCACTCCAGGGTGCACACCAAGGCGTGCACCTTTGGTGCGGTCAATGCAAACGAATTCGGAAGTTGGGGTCGATGTCCTAATCGCTGCTGCAGACTACACGTATGAGAATCGGACAAATAGCTTTATATAGGGGAGGTGTTGCGTTTGATGGGTCGACTCCCCTGGTTGTGTGCACTGCACCAACTTCAAAGACCCTGTCTTGTTTAAGAAGTCAAAAGTTGGGGTGGATGTCCTAATCATTGCTGCAGTCTACGCATGTATGAGAATCAGACAAATAGCTTATATAGGGGAGGTGTTGCATTCGGTGGGTTGACTCCCCTGGTTGTGCGCACTGCGCCAACCTCAAAGACCCCGCATAGCAGAAGAAGTCGGAAGTCGGATTTTGGTGAGCACCAAGGCGTGCACCTTTGGTGCGGTCAACGCAGACGAATTCAGAAGTTGGGGTGGATGTCCTAATCGTTGTTGCAGGCTACACATGTATGAGAATCAGACAAATAGCTTATATAGGGGAGGTGTTGGGTTTGATGGGTCAACTCCCTTGGTTGTGCGCATTACGCCAACCTCAAAGACCTTGTTTTCGTTAAGAAGTCAAAAGTTGGGGTCAATGTCCTAATGGCTCCTGCAGGCTACACATGTATGAGAATCGGACAAATAGCTTATATAGGGGAGGTGTTGGGTTTGATGGGTCGACTCCCCTGGTTGTGCGCATTACGTCAACCTCAAAGACCTTGTTTTCGTTAAGAAGTCAAAAGTTGGGGTCGATGTCCTAATTGCTCCTGTAGACTACACATGTATGAGAATCAGACAAATAGCTTATATAGGGGAGGTGTTGGGTTTGATGGGTTGACTCCCCTAGTTGTTCGCATTACACCAACCTCAAAGACCTTGTTTTCGTTTAGAAGCCGAAAGTTGGGGTCGATGTCCTAATTGCTCCTGCAGGCTACGCATGTATGAGAATCAGACAAATAGCTTATATAGGGGAGGTGTTGGGTTTGATGGGTCGACTCCCCTGGTTGTGCGCATTGCGCCAACCTCAAAGACCCTGCATTGCGGATGAAGTCGAAAGTCAGAGTTTGGTGTGCTACAAGGTGTGGTCGAAGGTGCTCACCTAGGTGTGCACCTTTGGAGCACAGGAAAAGTGCCCTCCAAAAGTGCGCACCTTTGGAGTGCACAAAAGTGCCCTCCAAAAGTGCGCACCTTTGGAGCGCAGAAAAGTGCCCTCCAAAAAGTGCCCTCCAAAAGTGCGCACCTTTGGAGCGCAGAAAAGTGCCCTCCAAAAAGTGCCCTCCAAAAGTGCGCACCTTTGGAGCGCAGAAAAGTGCCCTCCAAAAAGTGCCCTCCAAAAGTGCGCACCTTTGGAGCGCAGAAAAGTGCCCTCCAAAAAGTGCCCTCCAAAAGTGCGCACCTTTGGAGCGCAGAAAAGTGCCCTCCAAAAAGTGCCCTCCAAAAGTGCGCACCTTTGGAGCGCAGAAAAGTGCCCTCCAAAAAGTGCCCTCCAAAAGTGCGCACCTTTGGAGCGCAGAAAAGTGCCCTCCAAAAAGTGCCCTCCAAAAGTGCGCACCTTTGGAGCGCAGAAAAGTGCCCTCCAAAAAGTGCCCTCCAAAAGTGCGCACCTTTGGAGCGCAGAAAAGTGCCCTCCAAAAAGTGCCCTCCAAAAGTGCGCACCTTTGGAGCGCAGAAAAGTGCCCTCCAAAAAGTGCCCTCCAAAAGTGCGCACCTTTGGAGCGCAGAAAAGTGCCCTCCAAAAGTGCGCACCTTTGGAGCGCACAAAAGTGCCCTCCAAAAGTGCGCACTTTTGGTGCGCACCAAGGCGCTGGTTCGGTCGTTGCAGGCGAGTTCGGAAGTTGGGGTCGATGTCCTGAGCGGAGGTGCAAACTACACAGGTGTCGGAATCGGACAAATAGCTTATATAGGGGAGGTGTATGCTTCGATGGGTCGACTCCCCAGGTTGAGCGCACCGCGCCAACCTCAAAGACCCTACGGTATGGATGAAGTCGGAAGTTGGGTCCGATGACCGATTCGATTAGTAGGTATGCTCATGAGGTCGGAATTTGGGTCCGATGACCTGCCATGTGCAGGAAGGCGAATGTTGACACTGTGCGTTGCAAGGTGCACACCAAGGCGCTGGTGCGGTCTTTTTAGTCGAGTTCGGAAGTTGGGGTCGATGTCCTGATCGGAGGTGCAAGCTACACAGGTGTGGGAATCGGACAAATAGCTTATATAGGGGAGGTGTATGCTTCGTTGGGTCGACTCCCCGGGTTGAGCGCACCGCGCCAACCTCAAAGACCCTACGGTATGGATGAAGTCGGAAGTTGGGTCCGATGACCGATTCGATATGTAGGCATACTCGCGAGGTCGGAATTTGGGTCCGATGACCTGCCACGTGCAGGAAGGCGAATGTTGGCACTGTGCGTTGCAAGGTGCGCACCAAGGCGCTGGTTCGGTCGTTGGAGGCGAGTTCGGAAGTTGGGGTCGATGTCTTGATCGGAGGTGCAAACTACACAGGTGTGGGAATCGGACAAATAGCTTATATAGGGGAGGTGTATGCTTCGTTGGGTCGACTCCCCGGGTTGAGCGCACCGCGCCAACCTCAAAGACCCTACGGTATGGATGAAGTCGGAAGTTGGGTCCGATGACCGATTCGATATGTAGGCATACTCGCGAGGTCGGAATTTGGGTCCGATGACCTGCCATGTGCAGGAAGGCGAATGTTGGGACTGTGCGTCGCAAGGTGCGCACCAAGGCGCTGGTGCCGTCGTTGCAGTCGAGTTCGGAAGTTGGGGTCGATGTCCTGGTCAGAGGTGCAAACTACACAGGTGTGGGAATCGGACAAATAGCTTATATAGGGGAGGTGTATGCTTCGATGGGTCGACTCCCTGGGTTGAGCGCACCGCGCCAACCTCAAAGACCCTACAGTATGGATGAAGTCGGAAGTTGGGTCCGATGACCGATTCGATACGTAGGCATATTGGCGAGGTCTGAATTTGTGTCCGATGACCTGCCATGCGCAGGAAGGCGGAATTTGGGTCCGATGACCGAGTTGATGGCGTGCCATGCGCAGAAAGGCGGAATTTGGGTCCGATGACCGAGTTGATGTTGATGGCCCGCCATGCACAGGAAGGCGGAATTTGGGTCCGATGACCGATTTGAAGGCGTGCCATACGCAAAAAGGCGGAGTTTGGGTCCGATGACCGAGTTGATATTGATGGCCCGCCATGCGCAGGAAGGCGGAATTTGGGTCCGATGACCTGACATACGCATGGAGTCCGACTCGGGGGCCGATGTTCGATTCGATGACTTGCATTGTGGGTAAAGTCGGAAGTTGTGGTCTTTGACCCGATTCGATGACCAGACTTCGGCTGCTTGAGAATCGCACAAATAACTTATATAGGGGAGGTAGTGTTCTCGAGCATCCTCCCCCCGTGCCCGTTTATGTCGATTGATGCTGGTGCTCGACTGGTTGGAGCGCTCGGATGCAAAAATCTTGCACCAGGATTTATCGATTGTGATGGACACGGCAAGTCTCCTGATTGCTATGCAGGAGCTCATCGTGAATCTCTATGCGGCCTTGGTATGGACTCGACCTGCGGAATGGTTCGGCAATGGTAGTCGCTCCAACACGTCCTTGCAATGGCCACAGAGGTGATTCGACTAGAGCTCCAGTCTAGCTTTTGGGTTGCTTGGCGGACTGGTATAGCCGCGATCGAGTTCCGGCCATGAACGTTTTAGATAGCTCTTGGGCTTTCTGGGACGGAAGTCGGAAGTTTGGGCTGTTGTCCGATTTGATGACCATTCTTCGGATGTGTGAGAATCGGACAAATAACTTATATAGGGGACTGTGTTGTCTCACGCAGCCCCCTCCGTGCCCCTCTATCTCGACCGATGTTGGTGCTTGAAAGGGTTGGGATCGCTCGGATTTATAAACGTGCACCACCATTTGTCGAGTGTGAGGGACGCGGCAGGTCTCCTAAATGCTATGCGGGCGCTCTCTGAGAATCTCTATCCGGCCTCGACACAGACTAGTCTTGCTGAATGGTTTGGCACTGGTAGTCGATCCAACACGTCGTTGTTGTGGCCGCCTAGGCGATTCGATTCGAGCCCCCGTCTAGCTTTTGGGTTGCTTGGCGGATTTTGCCCTATCCGCAAGTGAGCTCGGTCCCTAAACGTTCGAGAAACCCGATTGCTATGCGCCGACTCTCTTTCTTGCGAGCCTCCATCTAGCTTTTGGGTCTCTACGGAACGGAAGTCGGAATCTGGGACCGTTGTTTGATTCGACGAGGCAGACTACGGTTGTGCGAGAATCGGACAAATAACTTATATAGGGGAGGTGTTGACTGGAGCATTCTCCCCCGTGCCCCTCTAACTCGACCAATGCTGGCGCTCGAACGGTGGTAGCGCTCGGATTTTCATTGAGCGCCAGCATTGGTCGATTTAGAGGGGCATGCGAGATTCCCGAATGCTATGCGAGGGCTCTAACGGAAATGTCTATTGGTTTCGGTATGGATGCAATTGCGAGTGGTTCGGCAAAGGTAGTCGTTCCGATGCGTCCATGTCGTGGCCAAATCGATAATTCGATTTGAGCCCTCGTATAGCATTTGGGTCTCTCGATGTGATTCCGCATTCCAGTCCCTTTGGGCACTGCTTGAGCCGCATCCCAGGGGGTTCCCTTCCCAATAATCTGCCTCGCAACCCGATTGCTATGCGGTGAGGCTCCTCGGCCGCCTCGGAACTATCTGTGTATCAGACGCATCGCGGGATAAGGGGTTGGCAACGGTAGTCGCCCCAAGCGCGTCCGATGCTTGGACCATTCCGAGGCGGCCCTGAAGCCTCTTCCGTCTAGCCGTTGGGTCCTTCTCGCCGCATCCCTCGCCTCGCACCCCGATTGCTATGCGGTGAGGCTCCTCGGCCGCCTCGGAACTATCTGTGTATCGGACGCGTCGCGGGATAAGGGGTTGTCACTGGTAGTCGCCCCAAGCGCGTCCGATGCTTGGACCATTCCGAGGCGGCCCTGAAGCCTCTTCCGTCTAGCCGTTGGGTCCTTCTCGCCGCATCCCTCGCCTCGCACCCCGATTGCTATGCGGTGAGGCTCCTCGGCCGCCTCGGAACTATCTGTGTATCGGACGCGTCGCGGGATAAGGGGTTGTCATTGGTAGTCGCCCCAAGCGCGTCCGATGCTTGGACCATTCCGAGGCGGCCCTGAAGCCTCTTCCGTCTAGCCGTTGGGTCCTTCTCGCCGCATCCCTCGCCTCGCACCCCGATTGCTATGCGGTGAGGCTCCTCGGCCGCCTCGGAACTATCTGTGTATCGGACGCGTCGCGGGATAAGGGGTTGTCACTGGTAGTCGCCCCAAGCGCGTCCGATGCTTGGACCATTCCGAGGCGGCCCTGAAGCCTCTTCCGTCTAGCCGTTGGGTCCTTCTCGCCGCATCCCTCGCCTCGCACCCCGATTGCTATGCGGTGAGGCTCCTCGGCCGCCTCGGAACTATCTGTGTATCGGACGCGTCGCGGGATAAGGGGTTGTCACTGGTAGTCGCCCCAAGCGCGTTCGATGCTTGGACCATTCCGAGGCGGCCCTGAAGCCTCTTCCGTCTAGCCGTTGGGTCCTTCTCGCCGCATCCCTCGCCTCGCACCCCGATTGCTATGCGGTGAGGCTCCTCGGCCGCCTTGGAACTATCTGTGTATCGGACGCGTCGCGGGATAAGGGGTTGTCACTGGTAGTCGCCCCAAGCGCGTCCGATGCTTGGACCATTCCGAGGCGGACCCGAAGCCTCTTCCGTCTAGCCGTTGGGTCCTTCTCGCCGCATCCTTCGCCTCGCACCCCGATTGCTATGCGGTGAGGCTCCTCGGCCGCCTCGGAACTATCTGTGTATCGGACGCGTCGCGGGATAAGGGGTTGTCACTGGTAGTCGCCCCAAGCGCGTCCGATGCTTGGACCATTCCGAGGCGGACCCGAAGCCTCTTCCGTCTAGCCGTTGGGTCCTTCTCGCCGCATCCCTCGCCTCGCACCCCGATTGCTATGCGGTGAGGCTCCTCGGCCGCCTTGGAACTATCTGTGTATCGGACGCGTCGCGGGATAAGGGGTTGTCACTGGTAGTCGCCCCAAGCGCGTCCGATGCTTGGACCATTCCGAGGCGGACCCGAAGCCTCTTCCGTCTAGCCGTTGGGTCCTTCTCGCCGCATCCCTCGCCTCGCACCCCGATTGCTATGCGGTGAGGCTCCTCGGCCGCCTTGGAACTATCTGTGTATCGGACGCGTCGCGGGATAAGGGGTTGTCACTGGTAGTCGCCCCAAGCGCGTCCGATGCTTGGACCATTCCGAGGCGGACCCGAAGCCTCTTCCGTCTAGCCGTTGGGTCCTTCTCGCCGCATCCCTCGCCTCGCACCCCGATTGCTATGCGGTGAGGCTCCTCGGCCGCCTTGGAACTATCTGTGTATCGGACGCGTCGCGGGATAAGGGGTTGTCACTGGTAGTCGCCCCAAGCGCGTCCGATGCTTGGACCATTCCGAGGCGGCCCCGAAGCCTCTTCCGTGTAGCCGTTGGGTCCTTCTCGCCGCATCCCTCGCCTCGCACCCCGATTGCTATGCGGTGAGGCTCCTCGGCCGCCTTGGAACTATCTGTGTATCGGACGCGTCGCGGGATAAGGGGTTGTCACTGGTAGTCGCCCCAAGCGCGTCCGATGCTTGGACCATTCCGAGGCGGCCCCGAAGCCTCTTCCGTGTAGCCGTTGGGTCCTTCTCGCCGCATCCCTCGCCTCGCACCCCGATTGCTATGCGGTGAGGCTCCTCGGCCGCCTTGGAACTATCTGTGTATCGGACGCGTCGCGGGATAAGGGGTTGTCACTGGTAGTCGCCCCAAGCGCGTCCGATGCTTGGACCATTCCGAGGCGGACCTGAAGCCTCTTCCCTCTAGCCGTTGGGGCTTTCTCGCCGCATCCCTCGCCTCGCACCCTGATTGCTATGCTGTGAGGCTCCTCGGCCGCCTTGGAACTATCTGTGTATCGGACGCATCGCGGGATAAGGGGTTGGCAGTGGTAGTCGCCCCAAGCGCATCCGATGCTTGGACCATTCCGAGGCGGCCCTGCAGCCTCTTCCGTCTAGCCGTTGGGGCCATCTCGCCGCATCCCCCACCTCGCACCACGATTGCTATGCGGTGAGGCTCCTTGGCCGCCTCGGAACTATCTGTGTATCGGACGCATCGCGGGATAAGGGGTTGTCACTGGTAGTCGCCCCAAGCGCGTCCGATGCTTGGACTATTCCGAGGCGGCCCTGCAGCCTCTTCCGTCTAGCCGTTGGGGCCATCTCGCTGCATCCCCCACCTCCTCGGCCGCCTCGGAACTATCTGTGTATCGGACGCATCGCGGGATAAGGGGTTGGCAGTGGTAGTCGCCCCAAGCGCGTCCGATGCTTGGACTATTCCGAGGCAGCCCTGCAGCCTCTTCCGTCTAGCCTTTGGGGCCATCTCGCCGCATCCCTCGCCTCGCACCCCGATTGCTATGCGGTGAGGCTCCTCGGCCGCCTGGGAACTATCTTCGTATCGGACGCATCGCGGGATAAGGGGTTGTCACTGGTAGTCGCCCCAAGCGCGTCCGATGCTTGGACTATTCCGAGGCGGCCCTGTGGCCTCTTCCGTCTAGCCGTTGGGGCCATCTCGCCGCATCCCCCACCTCGCACCCCGATTGCTATGCGGTGAGGCTCTTCGGCCGCCTTGGAACTATCTTCGTATCGGACGCATCGCGGGATAAGGGGTTGTCACTGGTAGTGGCCCCAAGCGCGTCCGATGCTTGGACTATTCCGAGGCGGCCCTGCAGCCTCTTCCGTCTAGCCGTTGGGGCCATCTCGCCGCATCCCCCACCTCGCACCCCGATTGCTATGCGGTGAGGCTCCTCGGCCGCCTTGGAACTATCTTCGTATCGGACGCATCGCGGGATAAGGGGTTGTCACTGGTAGTCGCCCCAAGCGCGTCCGATGCTTGGACTATTCCGACGCGGCCCTGTGGCCTCTTCCGTCTAGCCGTTGGGGCCATCTCGCCGCATCCCCCACCTCGCACCCCGATTGCTATGCGGTGAGGCTCCTCGGCCGCCTTGGAACCATCTTCGTATCGGACGCATCGCGGGATAGGGGGCTGTCACTGGTAGTCGCCCCAAGCGTGTCCGATGCTTGGACCATTCCTAGGCGGCCCTGAAGCCTCTTCCGTCTAGCCGTTGGGGCCTTCCCGCCCCATCCCTCGCCTCGCACCCCCGATTGCTATGCGGTGAGGCTCCTCGGCCGCCTTGGAACCATCTGTGTATCGGACGCATCGCGGGATAAGGGGTTGGCACTGGCAGTCGCCCCAAGCGCGTCCGATGCTTGGACCATTCCGAGGTGGCCCTGAAGCCTCTTCCGTCTAGCCGTTGGGGCCTTCCCGCCCCATCCCTCGCCTCGCACCCCGATTGATATGCGGTGAGGCTCCTCGGCCGCCTTGGA
>NW_026728846.1:485000-500000 GCF_030272615.1 Cryptomeria japonica | reverse complement strand
TTGCCCCGGGTGCGCACCTCGCGTGCACCTTGGTGCGCACACCTTGGCTGGGTTGCGCGGCCTGGTGGGCACCATGGTGCGCACCAAGGAGCGCTCCGAAGTGTGCTCCAAGGTGCGGCGTGCACGAAGTCGGAGCCCGGTTTGCCCCGGGTACGCACCTCGCGTGCACCTTCGCCGGGGTGGGCACCTCGGCTGGGTTGCGCGCCCTGGTGCGCACCAAGGAGCGCTCCGAAGTGTGCTCCAAGGTGCGGCGTGCACGAAGTCGGAGCCCGGTTTGCCCCGGGTGCGCACCTTCGCCGCGGTGCGCACCATGGCGTGCACGAAGTCGGAGCCCGGTTTGCCCCGGGTGCGCACCTCGCGTGCACCTTCGGCGGGGTTGCGCGCCCTGGTGGGCACCATGGTGCGCACCAAGGAGCGCTCCGAAGTGTGCTCCAAGGTGCGGCGTGCACGAAGTCGGAGCCCGGTTTGCCCCGGGTGCGCACCTCGCGTGCACCTTCGGCGGGGTTGCGCGCCCTGGTGGGCACCATGGTGCGCACCAAGGAGCGCTCCGAAGTGTGCTCCAAGGTGCGGCGTGCACGAAGTCGGAGCCCGGTTTGCCCCGGGTGCGCACCTCGCGTGCACCTTCGCCGCGGTGGGCACCATGGCGTGCACGAAGTCGGAGCCCGGTTTGCCCCGGGTGCGCACCTCGCGTGCACCTTCGCCGGGGTGGGCACCTCGGCTGGGTTGCGCGCCCTGGTGCGCACCAAGGAGCGCTCCGAAGTGTGCTCCAAGGTGCGGCGTGCACGAAGTCGGAGCCCGGTTTGCCCCGGGTGCGCACCTCGCGTGCACCTTCGCCAGGGTGGGCACCTCGGTGCGCACACCTTCTCAATGTTTTCTTGCCTTTTCTGGAAATTGGTGAAGGCAGCGCATCAAAGGTGCGCACCTCGGTGTGCTCCGAGGTGCGAACCCGAGAGCGCTCCGAGGTGCCCACGAAGTCGAAAGTCGGGTTAATTGCATTGTTTTCCCCGGGTGCGCTCCGAGGTGCGCAACATCGGCGCGCACCAAGGAGGGCTCCGAAGTGTGCTCCAAGGTGCGCACGATGGCGTGCACCTCTGGTGCGCACGATTCGGAGCTCGGTTTGACCGGGGTGCGCACACCTTGGCTGGGTTGCGCACCTTTTGTGCGCTCCAAGGTGCGCACGAAGTCGGAGCTCGGTTTGCCCCGGGTGCGCACCTTCGCCAGGGTGCGCACCTTGATGCGCACGCCTTGGCTGGGCTGCGCACCTTGGTGGGCGCCATGGTGCGCACCTTTCGTGCGCTCCAAGGTGCGCACGAAGTCGGAGCTCGGTTTGCCCCGGGTGCGCACCTTGGTGGGCGCCATGGTGCACTCCGAGGTGCCCAAGATTGGTGCGCACCAAGGAGCGCTCCGAAGTGCGCTCCAAGGTGCGCGCGAAGTCGAAAGTTGGGTTAATTGTCCGGTTTGCCTCGGGTGCGCACCTTGCGTGCACCTTCGCCAGGGTGGGCGCCTTGGTGCGCACACCTTGGCTGGGCTGCGCACACCTTGGCACCCGCGTTTCCTTCATTTTAAATTTTTTTTTTTTACAATCTCTCAAGTGGGAAATTCTATAATCTCAACTTTTTTTGCCTTTTCAGGAAACTTTTGAATGGAGCGCATCATTGGTGCGCTCCGAAGTGTGCTCCAAAGCTCTCTCCAGCTGCGTGCACCTGCCCCGGCCGCGCACCCGGCCCCGCCCAGCTTCGCTCACCTGTCCCGGGCGTCTGGTGCGGAACCTTAGAGTAAGAAACATCACCGTGCACCTTGGCCAACGTGCGCGACTCGACCGAGCGCGCACTGGCCGAGGTGCACACCGATTTCACCTGGGTGCGCGCGCAGCACCTCGGGCGCACCGGGGTGCGCGCACAACGCCCGGGTTGCACCGTGGCCTGTGTGCTCGGGGTGCCTCGGGTGCGCGCTCGGTGTCGCCCCCGCGCGCGCGGTAGTGCGGGCAGCGCACCCCGGCCCGGCCCGGCCCCGACGAGAACGCAAACGGGCAAAAGGTTTATTCAAATAGCATTGCGACGCCCGGCGAAAAACTAAAAAAGGGTGCAACACCGGGACTTCCCGGGAGGTCACCCATCCCAGTACTACTCCGGCCCAAGCGCGCTTAACTGCGGAGTTCTGATGGGATCCGGTGCACTAATGCTGGTATGATCGCACCCGTTATGAGCTTGTCGCAGTGTGTACTTAGCAAACCGCGACCCACGTGCGAATCCACCCCGGCCACCCACCCCCGTCGAGGTGCACACCCTCCCTCGCGAAGTGCGCCCCGTTCGCCAAGTGTGAGCCCTGCCCGGGTGCGCGCACCTTGCTAGGGCGTCGGGTGTGCACCCGGCCCGGCCTACGTGCGTGCACCTGGAGGGGGCGTCGTGTGCGTGCAGTGTCCCGTCTGCAACGCGGTGCCCACACACCACCTCGGGCGCAACGACCTGCGCTCACATGTGGGCCGAGTGCACCTTGGTGCATGTTCGGGGCGCCTCGGGTGCACGCTCGATCTTGCCCCGGTGCACCAAGGCGCTCGGTTTGCCCCGGGTGCGCACTTGGTGCAAGGTGGGCACCCAAAATAGGGATCAAGCACCAAAACACAAGTTTCGGGATGCAAAATGGGACCCAAGGACCACAAATGCGTTCCAAGACCCATGATGGGTCCACGAGAACAAAAATGTGTTCCGAGACTTAATAAACAAATATTGGGTTTTAGGAGAAGAAACATGCTCTGATGCCCAAAACGAGAATCGACCCCGAAAAGGCCACAGGCCAAAAGTGGGATGCGAGACAAAAAAAAATGGGACCCGAGGACCAAAATTGGGTTCCCAGGTCGAAGACAGGGCAACCGGACAAGAAACGACCTCTAAGGCTCGAAATGAGTCCCGACGACTAAAACTTGACAAGAAGCACCCATCAGGCACCCAACTCGACACCCATGGGATGCCGACCCACCCGGGCTTCCACCTAGCACACCTTGGCACCCACCCACCCTCGCACCCAACCTCGCACCCAACTTAGCACCTTTGAACCCACATTGGCACTCACCCTGACCCTGGCACCTTGGAACCCACATTGGCACTCACCTTGACCCTGGCACCCACCTTTGCACTCACCTTGGGACCCACCCTGGCTCCCACCTCGGCACCCACCCAGACACCCACCTTGGTTCCTTGGCACCCACCTTGGATCCTTGGCACCCACCCCGACACCCACCTTGGCACGCAACTTGGCTACTTGCCACCCACCTTGGCTCCTTGACGCCCACCCCGACAACCACCCCGTGACCTACCCTGGCTAGGGTTGGTGCACACCCACCCTGGTGCCCACCTTGGCACCCACCCTATGACCCACCTTGGCACGCACCTTAGTACCCACCCCGTTACCCACCCTAGGACCCACCCCGTGACCCACCTTGGCCAGGGTGGGTGCACCCACCCTGGTGCCCACCTTGGCACCCACCCATCCTAGCACCCAGCCTGTGACCGGGCTTGGAACCCAACCTTGCACCCGCACCCGTCTTGGCCAGTGTGGGTGCGCACCCATCCTGGCACCCACGTTGTGACACACCCTTTAACCCACGCACCCTAGCACCCACGTTGGCACCCACCTTGGAACCCAACCTAGCAACTTGGCACCCACCCCGTGACCCACCTTGGCATCCACCATAGCAGTCGCCGACTTGGCACCCACCTCGGCACCCACCTTGACACTTGTGGACCCACCTTGCCACTCACCCTAGCATCGACCCATCCTAGCACCCACCCTGGCACCTTTGCACCCTAGCACTCACCCATCCTAGCACCTAACCTGTGACCCACCTTGACACTCACCCTCGCACCCACCTTGGAACCCAACCTAGCACCCACCCACCCTGACACCAACCCTAGCACCTACCCACCCTTGCACCCACCCTGTGACCCATCTTGGCACCCACCCATCCTACCACTCAACCTATCACCCACCTTCTCACCCACCTTGGCATCCACCTTAGCACCCACCCACACTGGCACCTTGGCACCCACCTCGGGCAAGGTGGGTGCACACCCACCCTGGCACCCAATTTAGAACCCACCGAGCATGTTACCCACCTTGGCACCCACATTGCAGCCCACCCTAGTACCCACCCTATGACCCACATTGGCATCCACACCCTAGCACCCAGGCACCTCGACACCCGCCTTGACACCCACCCTAGCACTGAACCTGTGACCCACCTTGGAACTCACCCTAGAACCCACCCACCCTGTGAACCACCTTGGCATCCACCTTAGCACCCACCCACCTTGGCACCCACTCTAGCACTCACCCATCCTAACACCCAACTTGTTACCCACCTTGGCACCCGCCCTCGCGTCCACCTTGAAACCCACCCTAGCACCCACCCACGCAGGAGCCCACCTTGGCACCCAACCTAACACCCACGCATCCTGGCACCCAACTTGTGACCCACCTTGGAACCCACCCTAGTACCCACCTTTGAACCCACTATATCACCAACCCACCTTGGCACCCACCCTATGACCCTCTTTGGAATCCACCCTAGCACGCACCCACCCTGGCACCCACCATGGAGCGCACCCTAGCACCCACCCACCTCGGCACGCACCTCAACACCCACCTTGGTGTGCGCACTGCGCCAACCTCTCAAAGACCCTATGTGGTGCGCTCCAAAGTGTACACCTTTGGTGCGCTCCAAGGTGCGCACCTTTGGTGCACACCGAGGTGCACACCAAAGTGTGCACCGAGGTGAGCACCAAAGTGCACTCCAGGGTGCACACCAAGGCGTGCACCTTTGGTGCGGTCAATGCAAACGAATTCGGAAGTTGGGGTCGATGTCCTAATCGCTGCTGCAGACTACACGTATGAGAATCGGACAAATAGCTTTATATAGGGGAGGTGTTGCGTTTGATGGGTCGACTCCCCTGGTTGTGTGCACTGCACCAACTTCAAAGACCCTGTCTTGTTTAAGAAGTCAAAAGTTGGGGTGGATGTCCTAATCATTGCTGCAGTCTACGCATGTATGAGAATCAGACAAATAGCTTATATAGGGGAGGTGTTGCATTCGGTGGGTTGACTCCCCTGGTTGTGCGCACTGCGCCAACCTCAAAGACCCCGCATAGCAGAAGAAGTCGGAAGTCGGATTTTGGTGAGCACCAAGGCGTGCACCTTTGGTGCGGTCAACGCAGACGAATTCAGAAGTTGGGGTGGATGTCCTAATCGTTGTTGCAGGCTACACATGTATGAGAATCAGACAAATAGCTTATATAGGGGAGGTGTTGGGTTTGATGGGTCAACTCCCTTGGTTGTGCGCATTACGCCAACCTCAAAGACCTTGTTTTCGTTAAGAAGTCAAAAGTTGGGGTCAATGTCCTAATGGCTCCTGCAGGCTACACATGTATGAGAATCGGACAAATAGCTTATATAGGGGAGGTGTTGGGTTTGATGGGTCGACTCCCCTGGTTGTGCGCATTACGTCAACCTCAAAGACCTTGTTTTCGTTAAGAAGTCAAAAGTTGGGGTCGATGTCCTAATTGCTCCTGTAGACTACACATGTATGAGAATCAGACAAATAGCTTATATAGGGGAGGTGTTGGGTTTGATGGGTTGACTCCCCTAGTTGTTCGCATTACACCAACCTCAAAGACCTTGTTTTCGTTTAGAAGCCGAAAGTTGGGGTCGATGTCCTAATTGCTCCTGCAGGCTACGCATGTATGAGAATCAGACAAATAGCTTATATAGGGGAGGTGTTGGGTTTGATGGGTCGACTCCCCTGGTTGTGCGCATTGCGCCAACCTCAAAGACCCTGCATTGCGGATGAAGTCGAAAGTCAGAGTTTGGTGTGCTACAAGGTGTGGTCGAAGGTGCTCACCTAGGTGTGCACCTTTGGAGCACAGGAAAAGTGCCCTCCAAAAGTGCGCACCTTTGGAGTGCACAAAAGTGCCCTCCAAAAGTGCGCACCTTTGGAGCGCAGAAAAGTGCCCTCCAAAAAGTGCCCTCCAAAAGTGCGCACCTTTGGAGCGCAGAAAAGTGCCCTCCAAAAAGTGCCCTCCAAAAGTGCGCACCTTTGGAGCGCAGAAAAGTGCCCTCCAAAAAGTGCCCTCCAAAAGTGCGCACCTTTGGAGCGCAGAAAAGTGCCCTCCAAAAAGTGCCCTCCAAAAGTGCGCACCTTTGGAGCGCAGAAAAGTGCCCTCCAAAAAGTGCCCTCCAAAAGTGCGCACCTTTGGAGCGCAGAAAAGTGCCCTCCAAAAAGTGCCCTCCAAAAGTGCGCACCTTTGGAGCGCAGAAAAGTGCCCTCCAAAAAGTGCCCTCCAAAAGTGCGCACCTTTGGAGCGCAGAAAAGTGCCCTCCAAAAAGTGCCCTCCAAAAGTGCGCACCTTTGGAGCGCAGAAAAGTGCCCTCCAAAAAGTGCCCTCCAAAAGTGCGCACCTTTGGAGCGCAGAAAAGTGCCCTCCAAAAAGTGCCCTCCAAAAGTGCGCACCTTTGGAGCGCAGAAAAGTGCCCTCCAAAAGTGCGCACCTTTGGAGCGCACAAAAGTGCCCTCCAAAAGTGCGCACTTTTGGTGCGCACCAAGGCGCTGGTTCGGTCGTTGCAGGCGAGTTCGGAAGTTGGGGTCGATGTCCTGAGCGGAGGTGCAAACTACACAGGTGTCGGAATCGGACAAATAGCTTATATAGGGGAGGTGTATGCTTCGATGGGTCGACTCCCCAGGTTGAGCGCACCGCGCCAACCTCAAAGACCCTACGGTATGGATGAAGTCGGAAGTTGGGTCCGATGACCGATTCGATTAGTAGGTATGCTCATGAGGTCGGAATTTGGGTCCGATGACCTGCCATGTGCAGGAAGGCGAATGTTGACACTGTGCGTTGCAAGGTGCACACCAAGGCGCTGGTGCGGTCTTTTTAGTCGAGTTCGGAAGTTGGGGTCGATGTCCTGATCGGAGGTGCAAGCTACACAGGTGTGGGAATCGGACAAATAGCTTATATAGGGGAGGTGTATGCTTCGTTGGGTCGACTCCCCGGGTTGAGCGCACCGCGCCAACCTCAAAGACCCTACGGTATGGATGAAGTCGGAAGTTGGGTCCGATGACCGATTCGATATGTAGGCATACTCGCGAGGTCGGAATTTGGGTCCGATGACCTGCCACGTGCAGGAAGGCGAATGTTGGCACTGTGCGTTGCAAGGTGCGCACCAAGGCGCTGGTTCGGTCGTTGGAGGCGAGTTCGGAAGTTGGGGTCGATGTCTTGATCGGAGGTGCAAACTACACAGGTGTGGGAATCGGACAAATAGCTTATATAGGGGAGGTGTATGCTTCGTTGGGTCGACTCCCCGGGTTGAGCGCACCGCGCCAACCTCAAAGACCCTACGGTATGGATGAAGTCGGAAGTTGGGTCCGATGACCGATTCGATATGTAGGCATACTCGCGAGGTCGGAATTTGGGTCCGATGACCTGCCATGTGCAGGAAGGCGAATGTTGGGACTGTGCGTCGCAAGGTGCGCACCAAGGCGCTGGTGCCGTCGTTGCAGTCGAGTTCGGAAGTTGGGGTCGATGTCCTGGTCAGAGGTGCAAACTACACAGGTGTGGGAATCGGACAAATAGCTTATATAGGGGAGGTGTATGCTTCGATGGGTCGACTCCCTGGGTTGAGCGCACCGCGCCAACCTCAAAGACCCTACAGTATGGATGAAGTCGGAAGTTGGGTCCGATGACCGATTCGATACGTAGGCATATTGGCGAGGTCTGAATTTGTGTCCGATGACCTGCCATGCGCAGGAAGGCGGAATTTGGGTCCGATGACCGAGTTGATGGCGTGCCATGCGCAGAAAGGCGGAATTTGGGTCCGATGACCGAGTTGATGTTGATGGCCCGCCATGCACAGGAAGGCGGAATTTGGGTCCGATGACCGATTTGAAGGCGTGCCATACGCAAAAAGGCGGAGTTTGGGTCCGATGACCGAGTTGATATTGATGGCCCGCCATGCGCAGGAAGGCGGAATTTGGGTCCGATGACCTGACATACGCATGGAGTCCGACTCGGGGGCCGATGTTCGATTCGATGACTTGCATTGTGGGTAAAGTCGGAAGTTGTGGTCTTTGACCCGATTCGATGACCAGACTTCGGCTGCTTGAGAATCGGACAAATAACTTATATAGGGGAGGTAGTGTTCTCGAGCATCCTCCCCCCGTGCCCGTTTATGTCGATTGATGCTGGTGCTCGACTGGTTGGAGCGCTCGGATGCAAAAATCTTGCACCAGGATTTATCGATTGTGATGGACACGGCAAGTCTCCTGATTGCTATGCAGGAGCTCATCGTGAATCTCTATGCGGCCTTGGTATGGACTCGACCTGCGGAATGGTTCGGCAATGGTAGTCGCTCCAACACGTCCTTGCAATGGCCACAGAGGTGATTCGACTAGAGCTCCAGTCTAGCTTTTGGGTTGCTTGGCGGACTGGTATAGCCGCGATCGAGTTCCGGCCATGAACGTTTTAGATAGCTCTTGGGCTTTCTGGGACGGAAGTCGGAAGTTTGGGCTGTTGTCCGATTTGATGACCATTCTTCGGATGTGTGAGAATCGGACAAATAACTTATATAGGGGACTGTGTTGTCTCACGCAGCCCCCTCCGTGCCCCTCTATCTCGACCGATGTTGGTGCTTGAAAGGGTTGGGATCGCTCGGATTTATAAACGTGCACCACCATTTGTCGAGTGTGAGGGACGCGGCAGGTCTCCTAAATGCTATGCGGGCGCTCTCTGAGAATCTCTATCCGGCCTCGACACAGACTAGTCTTGCTGAATGGTTTGGCACTGGTAGTCGATCCAACACGTCGTTGTTGTGGCCGCCTAGGCGATTCGATTCGAGCCCCCGTCTAGCTTTTGGGTTGCTTGGCGGATTTTGCCCTATCCGCAAGTGAGCTCGGTCCCTAAACGTTCGAGAAACCCGATTGCTATGCGCCGACTCTCTTTCTTGCGAGCCTCCATCTAGCTTTTGGGTCTCTACGGAACGGAAGTCGGAATCTGGGACCGTTGTTTGATTCGACGAGGCAGACTACGGTTGTGCGAGAATCGGACAAATAACTTATATAGGGGAGGTGTTGACTGGAGCATTCTCCCCCGTGCCCCTCTAACTCGACCAATGCTGGCGCTCGAACGGTGGTAGCGCTCGGATTTTCATTGAGCGCCAGCATTGGTCGATTTAGAGGGGCATGCGAGATTCCCGAATGCTATGCGAGGGCTCTAACGGAAATGTCTATTGGTTTCGGTATGGATGCAATTGCGAGTGGTTCGGCAAAGGTAGTCGTTCCGATGCGTCCATGTCGTGGCCAAATCGATAATTCGATTTGAGCCCTCGTATAGCATTTGGGTCTCTCGATGTGATTCCGCATTCCAGTCCCTTTGGGCACTGCTTGAGCCGCATCCCAGGGGGTTCCCTTCCCAATAATCTGCCTCGCAACCCGATTGCTATGCGGTGAGGCTCCTCGGCCGCCTCGGAACTATCTGTGTATCAGACGCATCGCGGGATAAGGGGTTGGCAACGGTAGTCGCCCCAAGCGCGTCCGATGCTTGGACCATTCCGAGGCGGCCCTGAAGCCTCTTTGTTTAGCCGTTGGGTCCTTCTCGCCGCATCCCTCGCCTCGCACCCCGATTGCTATGCGGTGAGGCTCCTCGGCCGCCTCGGAACTATCTGTGTATCGGACGCGTCGCGGGATAAGGGGTTGTCACTGGTAGTCGCCCCAAGCGCGTCCGATGCTTGGACCATTCCGAGGCGGCCCTGAAGCCTCTTCCGTCTAGCCGTTGGGTCCTTCTCGCCGCATCCCTCGCCCCGCACCCCGATTGCTATGCGGTGAGGCTCCTCGGCCGCCTCGGAACTATCTGTGTATCGGACGCGTCGCGGGATAAGGGGTTGTCATTGGTAGTCGCCCCAAGCGCGTCCGATGCTTGGACCATTCCGAGGCGGCCCTGAAGCCTCTTCCGTCTAGCCGTTGGGTCCTTCTCGCCGCATCCCTCGCCTCGCACCCCGATTGCTATGCGGTGAGGCTCCTCGGCCGCCTCGGAACTATCTGTGTATCGGACGCGTCGCGGGATAAGGGGTTGTCACTGGTAGTCGCCCCAAGCGCGTCCGATGCTTGGACCATTCCGAGGCGGCCCTGAAGCCTCTTCCGTCTAGCCGTTGGGTCCTTCTCGCCGCATCCCTCGCCTCGCACCCCGATTGCTATGCGGTGAGGCTCCTCGGCCGCCTCGGAACTATCTGTGTATCGGACGCGTCGCGGGATAAGGGGTTGTCACTGGTAGTCGCCCCAAGCGCGTTCGATGCTTGGACCATTCCGAGGCGGCCCTGAAGCCTCTTCCGTCTAGCCGTTGGGTCCTTCTCGCCGCATCCCTCGCCTCGCACCCCGATTGCTATGCGGTGAGGCTCCTCGGCCGCCTTGGAACTATCTGTGTATCGGACGCGTCGCGGGATAAGGGGTTGTCACTGGTAGTCGCCCCAAGCGCGTCCGATGCTTGGACCATTCCGAGGCGGACCCGAAGCCTCTTCCGTGTAGCCGTTGGGTCCTTCTCGCCGCATCCTTCGCCTCGCACCCCGATTGCTATGCGGTGAGGCTCCTCGGCCGCCTCGGAACTATCTGTGTATCGGACGCGTCGCGGGATAAGGGGTTGTCACTGGTAGTCGCCCCAAGCGCGTCCGATGCTTGGACCATTCCGAGGCGGACCCGAAGCCTCTTCCGTCTAGCCGTTGGGTCCTTCTCGCCGCATCCCTCGCCTCGCACCCCGATTGCTATGCGGTGAGGCTCCTCGGCCGCCTTGGAACTATCTGTGTATCGGACGCGTCGCGGGATAAGGGGTTGTCACTGGTAGTCGCCCCAAGCGCGTCCGATGCTTGGACCATTCCGAGGCGGACCCGAAGCCTCTTCCGTCTAGCCGTTGGGTCCTTCTCGCCGCATCCCTCGCCTCGCACCCCGATTGCTATGTGGTGAGGCTCCTCGGCCGCCTTGGAACTATCTGTGTATCGGACGCGTCGCGGGATAAGGGGTTGTCACTGGTAGTCGCCCCAAGCGCGTCCGATGCTTGGACCATTCCGAGGCGGACCCGAAGCCTCTTCCGTCTAGCCGTTGGGTCCTTCTCGCCGCATCCCTCGCCTCGCACCCCGATTGCTATGCGGTGAGGCTCCTTGGCCGCCTTGGAACTATCTGTGTATCGGACGCGTCGCGGGATAAGGGGTTGTCACTGGTAGTCGCCCCAAGCGCGTCCGATGCTTGGACCATTCCGAGGCGGCCCCGAAGCCTCTTCCGTGTAGCCGTTGGGTCCTTCTCGCCGCATCCCTCGCCTCGCACCCCGATTGCTATGCGGTGAGGCTCCTCGGCCGCCTTGGAACTATCTGTGTATCGGACGCGTCGCGGGATAAGGGGTTGTCACTGGTAGTCGCCCCAAGCGCGTCCGATGCTTGGACCATTCCGAGGCGGCCCCGAAGCCTCTTCCGTGTAGCCGTTGGGTCCTTCTCGCCGCATCCCTCGCCTCGCACCCCGATTGCTATGCGGTGAGGCTCCTCGGCCGCCTTGGAACTATCTGTGTATCGGACGCGTCGCGGGATAAGGGGTTGTCACTGGTAGTCGCCCCAAGCGCGTCCGATGCTTGGACCATTCCGAGGCGGACCTGAAGCCTCTTCCCTCTAGCCGTTGGGGCTTTCTCGCCGCATCCCTCGCCTCGCACCCTGATTGCTATGCTGTGAGGCTCCTCGGCCGCCTTGGAACTATCTGTGTATCGGACGCATCGCGGGATAAGGGGTTGGCAGTGGTAGTCGCCCCAAGCGCATCCGATGCTTGGACCATTCCGAGGCGGCCCTGCAGCCTCTTCCGTCTAGCCGTTGGGGCCATCTCGCCGCATCCCCCACCTCGCACCACGATTGCTATGCGGTGAGGCTCCTTGGCCGCCTCGGAACTATCTGTGTATCGGACGCATCGCGGGATAAGGGGTTGTCACTGGTAGTCGCCCCAAGCGCGTCCGATGCTTGGACTATTCCGAGGCGGCCCTGCAGCCTCTTCCGTCTAGCCGTTGGGGCCATCTCGCCGCATCCCCCACCTCCTCGGCCGCCTCGGAACTATCTGTGTATCGGACGCATCGCGGGATAAGGGGTTGGCAGTGGTAGTCGCCCCAAGCGCGTCCGATGCTTGGACTATTCCGAGGCAGCCCTGCAGCCTCTTCCGTCTAGCCTTTGGGGCCATCTCGCCGCATCCCTCGCCTCGCACCCCGATTGCTATGCGGTGAGGCTCCTCGGCCGCCTGGGAACTATCTTCGTATCGGACGCATCGCGGGATAAGGGGTTGTCACTGGTAGTCGCCCCAAGCGCGTCCGATGCTTGGACTATTCCGAGGCGGCCCTGTGGCCTCTTCCGTCTAGCCGTTGGGGCCATCTCGCCGCATCCCCCACCTCGCACCCCGATTGCTATGCGGTGAGGCTCTTCGGCCGCCTTGGAACTATCTTCGTATCGGACGCATCGCGGGATAAGGGGTTGTCACTGGTAGTGGCCCCAAGCGCGTCCGATGCTTGGACTATTCCGAGGCGGCCCTGCAGCCTCTTCCGTCTAGCCGTTGGGGCCATCTCGCCGCATCCCCCACCTCGCACCCCGATTGCTATGCGGTGAGGCTCCTCGGCCGCCTTGGAACTATCTTCGTATCGGACGCATCGCGGGATAAGGGGTTGTCACTGGTAGTCGCCCCAAGCGCGTCCGATGCTTGGACTATTCCGACGCGGCCCTGTGGCCTCTTCCGTCTAGCCGTTGGGGCCATCTCGCCGCATCCCCCACCTCGCACCCCGATTGCTATGCGGTGAGGCTCCTCGGCCGCCTTGGAACCATCTTCGTATCGGACGCATCGCGGGATAGGGGGCTGTCACTGGTAGTCGCCCCAAGCGTGTCCGATGCTTGGACCATTCCTAGGCGGCCCTGAAGCCTCTTCCGTCTAGCCGTTGGGGCCTTCCCGCCCCATCCCTCGCCTCGCACCCCCGATTGCTATGCGGTGAGGCTCCTCGGCCGCCTTGGAACCATCTGTGTATCGGACGCATCGCGGGATAAGGGGTTGGCACTGGCAGTCGCCCCAAGCGCGTCCGATGCTTGGACCATTCCGAGGTGGCCCTGAAGCCTCTTCCGTCTAGCCGTTGGGGCCTTCCCGCCCCATCCCTCGCCTCGCACCCCGATTGATATGCGGTGAGGCTCCTCGGCCGCCTTGGAACTATCTGTGTATCGGACGCATCGCGGGATAAGGGGTTGGCACTGGTAGTCGTCCCAATCGCATCCGATGCTTGGACCATTCCGAGGCGGCCCTGCAGCCTCTTCCGTTTAGCCGTCGGGGCCTTCCCGCCGCATCCCTCGCCTCGCATCCCGATTCCTATGCGGTGAGTCTTCTCGGCCGCCGCGGAACTATACCTGTTATTGCTACTGCATCCTTCGGCTGGTAACCTCCTCTGCCGCCTTGGAACGTTCTCTTTGTCGGACGCGTCGCGGGATAAGGGGTTGGCACTGGTAGTCGCCCCAAGCGCGCCCGATGCATAGACCGCTCCGAGTCGACCTTGCTTTCAGCCTCTCACATGCATAGACCTCTCTGAGTCGACCCTGCAGCCTCTCACGTTTAGCCTTTGGAATCTCGCCTCACAACATGATTGCTATCCTTGATGCATCCCTTGCCTCGAGCCCTGATTGCTTTCTTGGCTGCATCCCTCCTCTCCTCACAGCCCGGTTGTCATCACTGCTTCATCCGTCGCTTCATGCATTCTGGCTGCTGGGCCCTTCCCACCGCACACCTCGATTGCTATCTCTTCTGCATCACACACCCCGATTGCTATCTCTGCTACATCCCTCGGCTCTCACTTCTGCATCCTTCGCCTCACACCTCGATTGCTATCAATGCTGCATCCGTAACCTCACACCCCGATTGCTATGCGGGGAGGCTCCTTGGCCGCCTTGGAAATTTCTGTGTGTCGGACGCACCGCGGGATAAGGGGTTGGCACTGGTAGTCGCCCCAAGTGCGCCCGATTCTTAGACCGCTTCGAGGTGACCTCGTAGCCTCTTTCGTCCAGGCTTCCTGCCTTCAACGCCCTTTTTACACCTCGATTGCTATGCGCGGGCTCGTTGGCGTCTATCACCTCTCTGCGAAGAGTGGCACGATGATTGTTGGGGTAAATCGTAGCAGTCCGATCTCTGGCCTTGGGCCATTGTGAGGGCTGATCGATTTCCTGTGCGCATCTCGTGTTCGCCCAGTAACAGACTCGACGACTTGTAATCGGTCTTGTTCCCGATTGTTCCTGGAGGTAGTCTTCGGAACTCTTGGATTTGACCTGTCACTCGAACTGTCCTCTTCCGAGGATGCTTGTGTGTGTGTGCTTGTGCCATTTCCTTGGCGGTATTAACGAGATATTAAAGAGCGGAGTGAGCGCCTCGCCCAGCTATGTTTGGGGCTCTCACTCCCTTACCCGGTGTGCGACCGCTTTGCACGTAGGTTGCGGAGCATCGCGACTCTTTCGATGTTTGGCGGTTGTCTTCCGGTGATGCGTTGGTCCCGAAGTGCACGTTACTAGCATTTCTGCCATTGTTCTCGATCTTTGGCACGTTCCTTCGTTGCAATTGGATATATATCTCCGTTTATACGCGCAGGCTTCTCCCGCCTATTCAGCGCTGTCCCACTCTCAGCACTCTCGTGGTCTCCTTGGCTTCTCTCTCCCGTGAGCGAGCTCTCTTCTCGAGTCTTTTCCATGTCCCATGGAGGTTGCCTTGCGAAATTCGGGCACACAAACGTGACCGGATAAGAGCGGAATTGCCTATGAGGAGAAGCTCACCTTAGGGAGCAGCAATGCCGAGTGTTTCGACAGAGGGTAGAGGGGGCGTTGTTTGGGCGGTTGCACAAAAGAGTGCTACGTTTGCACTGAAGGTTGCTTCTTCGTCTCCGACAAACTCTTCGAGGCAAAAAAGCTTGTTTACGGGGTCGAGGT
>NW_026728846.1:460000-475000 GCF_030272615.1 Cryptomeria japonica | reverse complement strand
GCACCAGGGCGGGCTCAAGATGGCACGCGCGTTCCGTTTTTTTCACTATCTTTCAAAACGGAAATTTTAAAATCTCCTTTTTTTTTTGCCTTTTCTGGAAATTAGTGAAGGCAGCGCATCAAAGGTGCGCACCTCGCTGCCCACCTTGGTGTGCTCTGAGGTGCGCACCCGGGAGCGCTACGAAGTGTGCTCCAAGGTGCGGCGTGCACGTTGTCGGAGCCCGGTTTGCCCCGGGTGCGCACCTCGCCTGCACCTTGGCCGGGGTGGGCACCTTGGCTGGGTTTGCCCAGGGTGCGCTCCGAAGCGGGGTTACTGGAGCGCCCCCTCTTTTTTTGTCAGAGCGTTTGGTGGGGTTTCTCGCATTGGCTCTTCCCAGGCCCGGTTGTTGGGTGCGCTCCCACCCTGGCGCGCGCGAAGTTGGAAGTTGGGTTAATTGCCCGGGCGCGCACCTTCGCCAGGGTGGGCACCTTGGTGCGCACACCTTGGCTGGGCTGCGCACCAGGGCGGGCTCAAGATGGCACCAGCATTCCCTTTTTCTCACTATCTTTCAAAACGGAAATTTTAAAATCTCGTTTTTTTTTTGCCTTTTATGGAAATTAGTGAAGGCATCGCATCAAAGGTGCGCACCTCGCTGCCCACCTTGGTGTGCTCCGAGGTGCCCACCACGGTGCGCAACGCCGGTGCGAACCCGGGAGCGCCCCGATGTGTGCTCCAAGGTGCGGCGTGCACGAAGTCGGACCCCGGTTTGCCCCGGGTGCGCACCTCGCGTGCACCTTGGTGCGCACACCTTGGCTGGGTTGCGCGGCCTGGTGGGCACCATGGTGCGCACCAAGGAGCGCTCCGAAGTGTGCTCCAAGGTGCGGCGTGCACGAAGTCGGAGCCCGGTTTGCCCCGGGTACGCACCTCGCGTGCACCTTCGCCGGGGTGGGCACCTCGGCTGGGTTGCGCGCCCTGGTGCGCACCAAGGAGCGCTCCGAAGTGTGCTCCAAGGTGCGGCGTGCACGAAGTCGGAGCCCGGTTTGCCCCGGGTGCGCACCTTCGCCGCGGTGCGCACCATGGCGTGCACGAAGTCGGAGCCCGGTTTGCCCCGGGTGCGCACCTCGCGTGCACCTTCGGCGGGGTTGCGCGCCCTGGTGGGCACCATGGTGCGCACCAAGGAGCGCTCCGAAGTGTGCTCCAAGGTGCGGCGTGCACGAAGTCGGAGCCCGGTTTGCCCCGGGTGCGCACCTCGCGTGCACCTTCGGCGGGGTTGCGCGCCCTGGTGGGCACCATGGTGCGCACCAAGGAGCGCTCCGAAGTGTGCTCCAAGGTGCGGCGTGCACGAAGTCGGAGCCCGGTTTGCCCCGGGTGCGCACCTCGCGTGCACCTTCGCCGCGGTGGGCACCATGGCGTGCACGAAGTCGGAGCCCGGTTTGCCCCGGGTGCGCACCTCGCGTGCACCTTCGCCGGGGTGGGCACCTCGGCTGGGTTGCGCGCCCTGGTGCGCACCAAGGAGCGCTCCGAAGTGTGCTCCAAGGTGCGGCGTGCACGAAGTCGGAGCCCGGTTTGCCCCGGGTGCGCACCTCGCGTGCACCTTCGCCAGGGTGGGCACCTCGGTGCGCACACCTTCTCAATGTTTTCTTGCCTTTTCTGGAAATTGGTGAAGGCAGCGCATCAAAGGTGCGCACCTCGGTGTGCTCCGAGGTGCGAACCCGAGAGCGCTCCGAGGTGCCCACGAAGTCGAAAGTCGGGTTAATTGCATTGTTTTCCCCGGGTGCGCTCCGAGGTGCGCAACATCGGCGCGCACCAAGGAGGGCTCCGAAGTGTGCTCCAAGGTGCGCACGATGGCGTGCACCTCTGGTGCGCACGATTCGGAGCTCGGTTTGACCGGGGTGCGCACACCTTGGCTGGGTTGCGCACCTTTTGTGCGCTCCAAGGTGCGCACGAAGTCGGAGCTCGGTTTGCCCCGGGTGCGCACCTTCGCCAGGGTGCGCACCTTGATGCGCACGCCTTGGCTGGGCTGCGCACCTTGGTGGGCGCCATGGTGCGCACCTTTCGTGCGCTCCAAGGTGCGCACGAAGTCGGAGCTCGGTTTGCCCCGGGTGCGCACCTTGGTGGGCGCCATGGTGCACTCCGAGGTGCCCAAGATTGGTGCGCACCAAGGAGCGCTCCGAAGTGCGCTCCAAGGTGCGCGCGAAGTCGAAAGTTGGGTTAATTGTCCGGTTTGCCTCGGGTGCGCACCTTGCGTGCACCTTCGCCAGGGTGGGCGCCTTGGTGCGCACACCTTGGCTGGGCTGCGCACACCTTGGCACCCGCGTTTCCTTCATTTTAAATTTTTTTTTTTTACAATCTCTCAAGTGGGAAATTCTATAATCTCAACTTTTTTTGCCTTTTCAGGAAACTTTTGAATGGAGCGCATCATTGGTGCGCTCCGAAGTGTGCTCCAAAGCTCTCTCCAGCTGCGTGCACCTGCCCCGGCCGCGCACCCGGCCCCGCCCAGCTTCGCTCACCTGTCCCGGGCGTCTGGTGCGGAACCTTAGAGTAAGAAACATCACCGTGCACCTTGGCCAACGTGCGCGACTCGACCGAGCGCGCACTGGCCGAGGTGCACACCGATTTCACCTGGGTGCGCGCGCAGCACCTCGGGCGCACCGGGGTGCGCGCACAACGCCCGGGTTGCACCGTGGCCTGTGTGCTCGGGGTGCCTCGGGTGCGCGCTCGGTGTCGCCCCCGCGCGCGCGGTAGTGCGGGCAGCGCACCCCGGCCCGGCCCGGCCCCGACGAGAACGCAAACGGGCAAAAGGTTTATTCAAATAGCATTGCGACGCCCGGCGAAAAACTAAAAAAGGGTGCAACACCGGGACTTCCCGGGAGGTCACCCATCCCAGTACTACTCCGGCCCAAGCGCGCTTAACTGCGGAGTTCTGATGGGATCCGGTGCACTAATGCTGGTATGATCGCACCCGTTATGAGCTTGTCGCAGTGTGTACTTAGCAAACCGCGACCCACGTGCGAATCCACCCCGGCCACCCACCCCCGTCGAGGTGCACACCCTCCCTCGCGAAGTGCGCCCCGTTCGCCAAGTGTGAGCCCTGCCCGGGTGCGCGCACCTTGCTAGGGCGTCGGGTGTGCACCCGGCCCGGCCTACGTGCGTGCACCTGGAGGGGGCGTCGTGTGCGTGCAGTGTCCCGTCTGCAACGCGGTGCCCACACACCACCTCGGGCGCAACGACCTGCGCTCACATGTGGGCCGAGTGCACCTTGGTGCATGTTCGGGGCGCCTCGGGTGCACGCTCGATCTTGCCCCGGTGCACCAAGGCGCTCGGTTTGCCCCGGGTGCGCACTTGGTGCAAGGTGGGCACCCAAAATAGGGATCAAGCACCAAAACACAAGTTTCGGGATGCAAAATGGGACCCAAGGACCACAAATGCGTTCCAAGACCCATGATGGGTCCACGAGAACAAAAATGTGTTCCGAGACTTAATAAACAAATATTGGGTTTTAGGAGAAGAAACATGCTCTGATGCCCAAAACGAGAATCGACCCCGAAAAGGCCACAGGCCAAAAGTGGGATGCGAGACAAAAAAAAATGGGACCCGAGGACCAAAATTGGGTTCCCAGGTCGAAGACAGGGCAACCGGACAAGAAACGACCTCTAAGGCTCGAAATGAGTCCCGACGACTAAAACTTGACAAGAAGCACCCATCAGGCACCCAACTCGACACCCATGGGATGCCGACCCACCCGGGCTTCCACCTAGCACACCTTGGCACCCACCCACCCTCGCACCCAACCTCGCACCCAACTTAGCACCTTTGAACCCACATTGGCACTCACCCTGACCCTGGCACCTTGGAACCCACATTGGCACTCACCTTGACCCTGGCACCCACCTTTGCACTCACCTTGGGACCCACCCTGGCTCCCACCTCGGCACCCACCCAGACACCCACCTTGGTTCCTTGGCACCCACCTTGGATCCTTGGCACCCACCCCGACACCCACCTTGGCACGCAACTTGGCTACTTGCCACCCACCTTGGCTCCTTGACGCCCACCCCGACAACCACCCCGTGACCTACCCTGGCCTAGGGTTGGTGCACACCCACCCTGGTGCCCACCTTGGCACCCACCCTATGACCCACCTTGGCACGCACCTTAGTACCCACCCCGTTACCCACCCTAGGACCCACCCCGTGACCCACCTTGGCCAGGGTGGGTGCACCCACCCTGGTGCCCACCTTGGCACCCACCCATCCTAGCACCCAGCCTGTGACCGGGCTTGGAACCCAACCTTGCACCCGCACCCGTCTTGGCCAGTGTGGGTGCGCACCCATCCTGGCACCCACGTTGTGACACACCCTTTAACCCACGCACCCTAGCACCCACGTTGGCACCCACCTTGGAACCCAACCTAGCAACTTGGCACCCACCCCGTGACCCACCTTGGCATCCACCATAGCAGTCGCCGACTTGGCACCCACCTCGGCACCCACCTTGACACTTGTGGACCCACCTTGCCACTCACCCTAGCATCGACCCATCCTAGCACCCACCCTGGCACCTTTGCACCCTAGCACTCACCCATCCTAGCACCTAACCTGTGACCCACCTTGACACTCACCCTCGCACCCACCTTGGAACCCAACCTAGCACCCACCCACCCTGACACCAACCCTAGCACCTACCCACCCTTGCACCCACCCTGTGACCCATCTTGGCACCCACCCATCCTACCACTCAACCTATCACCCACCTTCTCACCCACCTTGGCATCCACCTTAGCACCCACCCACACTGGCACCTTGGCACCCACCTCGGGCAAGGTGGGTGCACACCCACCCTGGCACCCAATTTAGAACCCACCGAGCATGTTACCCACCTTGGCACCCACATTGCAGCCCACCCTAGTACCCACCCTATGACCCACATTGGCATCCACACCCTAGCACCCAGGCACCTCGACACCCGCCTTGACACCCACCCTAGCACTGAACCTGTGACCCACCTTGGAACTCACCCTAGAACCCACCCACCCTGTGAACCACCTTGGCATCCACCTTAGCACCCACCCACCTTGGCACCCACTCTAGCACTCACCCATCCTAACACCCAACTTGTTACCCACCTTGGCACCCGCCCTCGCGTCCACCTTGAAACCCACCCTAGCACCCACCCACGCAGGAGCCCACCTTGGCACCCAACCTAACACCCACGCATCCTGGCACCCAACTTGTGACCCACCTTGGAACCCACCCTAGTACCCACCTTTGAACCCACTATATCACCAACCCACCTTGGCACCCACCCTATGACCCTCTTTGGAATCCACCCTAGCACGCACCCACCCTGGCACCCACCATGGAGCGCACCCTAGCACCCACCCACCTCGGCACGCACCTCAACACCCACCTTGGTGTGCGCACTGCGCCAACCTCTCAAAGACCCTATGTGGTGCGCTCCAAAGTGTACACCTTTGGTGCGCTCCAAGGTGCGCACCTTTGGTGCACACCGAGGTGCACACCAAAGTGTGCACCGAGGTGAGCACCAAAGTGCACTCCAGGGTGCACACCAAGGCGTGCACCTTTGGTGCGGTCAATGCAAACGAATTCGGAAGTTGGGGTCGATGTCCTAATCGCTGCTGCAGACTACACGTATGAGAATCGGACAAATAGCTTTATATAGGGGAGGTGTTGCGTTTGATGGGTCGACTCCCCTGGTTGTGTGCACTGCACCAACTTCAAAGACCCTGTCTTGTTTAAGAAGTCAAAAGTTGGGGTGGATGTCCTAATCATTGCTGCAGTCTACGCATGTATGAGAATCAGACAAATAGCTTATATAGGGGAGGTGTTGCATTCGGTGGGTTGACTCCCCTGGTTGTGCGCACTGCGCCAACCTCAAAGACCCCGCATAGCAGAAGAAGTCGGAAGTCGGATTTTGGTGAGCACCAAGGCGTGCACCTTTGGTGCGGTCAACGCAGACGAATTCAGAAGTTGGGGTGGATGTCCTAATCGTTGTTGCAGGCTACACATGTATGAGAATCAGACAAATAGCTTATATAGGGGAGGTGTTGGGTTTGATGGGTCAACTCCCTTGGTTGTGCGCATTACGCCAACCTCAAAGACCTTGTTTTCGTTAAGAAGTCAAAAGTTGGGGTCAATGTCCTAATGGCTCCTGCAGGCTACACATGTATGAGAATCGGACAAATAGCTTATATAGGGGAGGTGTTGGGTTTGATGGGTCGACTCCCCTGGTTGTGCGCATTACGTCAACCTCAAAGACCTTGTTTTCGTTAAGAAGTCAAAAGTTGGGGTCGATGTCCTAATTGCTCCTGTAGACTACACATGTATGAGAATCAGACAAATAGCTTATATAGGGGAGGTGTTGGGTTTGATGGGTTGACTCCCCTAGTTGTTCGCATTACACCAACCTCAAAGACCTTGTTTTCGTTTAGAAGCCGAAAGTTGGGGTCGATGTCCTAATTGCTCCTGCAGGCTACGCATGTATGAGAATCAGACAAATAGCTTATATAGGGGAGGTGTTGGGTTTGATGGGTCGACTCCCCTGGTTGTGCGCATTGCGCCAACCTCAAAGACCCTGCATTGCGGATGAAGTCGAAAGTCAGAGTTTGGTGTGCTACAAGGTGTGGTCGAAGGTGCTCACCTAGGTGTGCACCTTTGGAGCACAGGAAAAGTGCCCTCCAAAAGTGCGCACCTTTGGAGTGCACAAAAGTGCCCTCCAAAAGTGCGCACCTTTGGAGCGCAGAAAAGTGCCCTCCAAAAAGTGCCCTCCAAAAGTGCGCACCTTTGGAGCGCAGAAAAGTGCCCTCCAAAAAGTGCCCTCCAAAAGTGCGCACCTTTGGAGCGCAGAAAAGTGCCCTCCAAAAAGTGCCCTCCAAAAGTGCGCACCTTTGGAGCGCAGAAAAGTGCCCTCCAAAAAGTGCCCTCCAAAAGTGCGCACCTTTGGAGCGCAGAAAAGTGCCCTCCAAAAAGTGCCCTCCAAAAGTGCGCACCTTTGGAGCGCAGAAAAGTGCCCTCCAAAAAGTGCCCTCCAAAAGTGCGCACCTTTGGAGCGCAGAAAAGTGCCCTCCAAAAAGTGCCCTCCAAAAGTGCGCACCTTTGGAGCGCAGAAAAGTGCCCTCCAAAAAGTGCCCTCCAAAAGTGCGCACCTTTGGAGCGCAGAAAAGTGCCCTCCAAAAAGTGCCCTCCAAAAGTGCGCACCTTTGGAGCGCAGAAAAGTGCCCTCCAAAAAGTGCCCTCCAAAAGTGCGCACCTTTGGAGCGCAGAAAAGTGCCCTCCAAAAGTGCGCACCTTTGGAGCGCACAAAAGTGCCCTCCAAAAGTGCGCACTTTTGGTGCGCACCAAGGCGCTGGTTCGGTCGTTGCAGGCGAGTTCGGAAGTTGGGGTCGATGTCCTGAGCGGAGGTGCAAACTACACAGGTGTCGGAATCGGACAAATAGCTTATATAGGGGAGGTGTATGCTTCGATGGGTCGACTCCCCAGGTTGAGCGCACCGCGCCAACCTCAAAGACCCTACGGTATGGATGAAGTCGGAAGTTGGGTCCGATGACCGATTCGATTAGTAGGTATGCTCATGAGGTCGGAATTTGGGTCCGATGACCTGCCATGTGCAGGAAGGCGAATGTTGACACTGTGCGTTGCAAGGTGCACACCAAGGCGCTGGTGCGGTCTTTTTAGTCGAGTTCGGAAGTTGGGGTCGATGTCCTGATCGGAGGTGCAAGCTACACAGGTGTGGGAATCGGACAAATAGCTTATATAGGGGAGGTGTATGCTTCGTTGGGTCGACTCCCCGGGTTGAGCGCACCGCGCCAACCTCAAAGACCCTACGGTATGGATGAAGTCGGAAGTTGGGTCCGATGACCGATTCGATATGTAGGCATACTCGCGAGGTCGGAATTTGGGTCCGATGACCTGCCACGTGCAGGAAGGCGAATGTTGGCACTGTGCGTTGCAAGGTGCGCACCAAGGCGCTGGTTCGGTCGTTGGAGGCGAGTTCGGAAGTTGGGGTCGATGTCTTGATCGGAGGTGCAAACTACACAGGTGTGGGAATCGGACAAATAGCTTATATAGGGGAGGTGTATGCTTCGTTGGGTCGACTCCCCGGGTTGAGCGCACCGCGCCAACCTCAAAGACCCTACGGTATGGATGAAGTCGGAAGTTGGGTCCGATGACCGATTCGATATGTAGGCATACTCGCGAGGTCGGAATTTGGGTCCGATGACCTGCCATGTGCAGGAAGGCGAATGTTGGGACTGTGCGTCGCAAGGTGCGCACCAAGGCGCTGGTGCCGTCGTTGCAGTCGAGTTCGGAAGTTGGGGTCGATGTCCTGGTCAGAGGTGCAAACTACACAGGTGTGGGAATCGGACAAATAGCTTATATAGGGGAGGTGTATGCTTCGATGGGTCGACTCCCTGGGTTGAGCGCACCGCGCCAACCTCAAAGACCCTACAGTATGGATGAAGTCGGAAGTTGGGTCCGATGACCGATTCGATACGTAGGCATATTGGCGAGGTCTGAATTTGTGTCCGATGACCTGCCATGCGCAGGAAGGCGGAATTTGGGTCCGATGACCGAGTTGATGGCGTGCCATGCGCAGAAAGGCGGAATTTGGGTCCGATGACCGAGTTGATGTTGATGGCCCGCCATGCACAGGAAGGCGGAATTTGGGTCCGATGACCGATTTGAAGGCGTGCCATACGCAAAAAGGCGGAGTTTGGGTCCGATGACCGAGTTGATATTGATGGCCCGCCATGCGCAGGAAGGCGGAATTTGGGTCCGATGACCTGACATACGCATGGAGTCCGACTCGGGGGCCGATGTTCGATTCGATGACTTGCATTGTGGGTAAAGTCGGAAGTTGTGGTCTTTGACCCGATTCGATGACCAGACTTCGGCTGCTTGAGAATCGGACAAATAACTTATATAGGGGAGGTAGTGTTCTCGAGCATCCTCCCCCCGTGCCCGTTTATGTCGATTGATGCTGGTGCTCGACTGGTTGGAGCGCTCGGATGCAAAAATCTTGCACCAGGATTTATCGATTGTGATGGACACGGCAAGTCTCCTGATTGCTATGCAGGAGCTCATCGTGAATCTCTATGCGGCCTTGGTATGGACTCGACCTGCGGAATGGTTCGGCAATGGTAGTCGCTCCAACACGTCCTTGCAATGGCCACAGAGGTGATTCGACTAGAGCTCCAGTCTAGCTTTTGGGTTGCTTGGCGGACTGGTATAGCCGCGATCGAGTTCCGGCCATGAACGTTTTAGATAGCTCTTGGGCTTTCTGGGACGGAAGTCGGAAGTTTGGGCTGTTGTCCGATTTGATGACCATTCTTCGGATGTGTGAGAATCGGACAAATAACTTATATAGGGGACTGTGTTGTCTCACGCAGCCCCCTCCGTGCCCCTCTATCTCGACCGATGTTGGTGCTTGAAAGGGTTGGGATCGCTCGGATTTATAAACGTGCACCACCATTTGTCGAGTGTGAGGGACGCGGCAGGTCTCCTAAATGCTATGCGGGCGCTCTCTGAGAATCTCTATCCGGCCTCGACACAGACTAGTCTTGCTGAATGGTTTGGCACTGGTAGTCGATCCAACACGTCGTTGTTGTGGCCGCCTAGGCGATTCGATTCGAGCCCCCGTCTAGCTTTTGGGTTGCTTGGCGGATTTTGCCCTATCCGCAAGTGAGCTCGGTCCCTAAACGTTCGAGAAACCCGATTGCTATGCGCCGACTCTCTTTCTTGCGAGCCTCCATCTAGCTTTTGGGTCTCTACGGAACGGAAGTCGGAATCTGGGACCGTTGTTTGATTCGACGAGGCAGACTACGGTTGTGCGAGAATCGGACAAATAACTTATATAGGGGAGGTGTTGACTGGAGCATTCTCCCCCGTGCCCCTCTAACTCGACCAATGCTGGCGCTCGAACGGTGGTAGCGCTCGGATTTTCATTGAGCGCCAGCATTGGTCGATTTAGAGGGGCATGCGAGATTCCCGAATGCTATGCGAGGGCTCTAACGGAAATGTCTATTGGTTTCGGTATGGATGCAATTGCGAGTGGTTCGGCAAAGGTAGTCGTTCCGATGCGTCCATGTCGTGGCCAAATCGATAATTCGATTTGAGCCCTCGTATAGCATTTGGGTCTCTCGATGTGATTCCGCATTCCAGTCCCTTTGGGCACTGCTTGAGCCGCATCCCAGGGGGTTCCCTTCCCAATAATCTGCCTCGCAACCCGATTGCTATGCGGTGAGGCTCCTCGGCCGCCTCGGAACTATCTGTGTATCAGACGCATCGCGGGATAAGGGGTTGGCAACGGTAGTCGCCCCAAGCGCGTCCGATGCTTGGACCATTCCGAGGCGGCCCTGAAGCCTCTTCCGTCTAGCCGTTGGGTCCTTCTCGCCGCATCCCTCGCCTCGCACCCCGATTGCTATGCGGTGAGGCTCCTCGGCCGCCTCGGAACTATCTGTGTATCGGACGCGTCGCGGGATAAGGGGTTGTCACTGGTAGTCGCCCCAAGCGCGTCCGATGCTTGGACCATTCCGAGGCGGCCCTGAAGCCTCTTCCGTCTAGCCGTTGGGTCCTTCTCGCCGCATCCCTCGCCTCGCACCCCGATTGCTATGCGGTGAGGCTCCTCGGCCGCCTCGGAACTATCTGTGTATCGGACGCGTCGCGGGATAAGGGGTTGTCATTGGTAGTCGCCCCAAGCGCGTCCGATGCTTGGACCATTCCGAGGCGGCCCTGAAGCCTCTTCCGTCTAGCCGTTGGGTCCTTCTCGCCGCATCCCTCGCCTCGCACCCCGATTGCTATGCGGTGAGGCTCCTCGGCCGCCTCGGAACTATCTGTGTATCGGACGCGTCGCGGGATAAGGGGTTGTCACTGGTAGTCGCCCCAAGCGCGTCCGATGCTTGGACCATTCCGAGGCGGCCCTGAAGCCTCTTCCGTCTAGCCGTTGGGTCCTTCTCGCCGCATCCCTCGCCTCGCACCCCGATTGCTATGCGGTGAGGCTCCTCGGCCGCCTCGGAACTATCTGTGTATCGGACGCGTCGCGGGATAAGGGGTTGTCACTGGTAGTCGCCCCAAGCGCGTTCGATGCTTGGACCATTCCGAGGCGGCCCTGAAGCCTCTTCCGTCTAGCCGTTGGGTCCTTCTCGCCGCATCCCTCGCCTCGCACCCCGATTGCTATGCGGTGAGGCTCCTCGGCCGCCTTGGAACTATCTGTGTATCGGACGCGTCGCGGGATAAGGGGTTGTCACTGGTAGTCGCCCCAAGCGCGTCCGATGCTTGGACCATTCCGAGGCGGACCCGAAGCCTCTTCCGTCTAGCCGTTGGGTCCTTCTCGCCGCATCCTTCGCCTCGCACCCCGATTGCTATGCGGTGAGGCTCCTCGGCCGCCTCGGAACTATCTGTGTATCGGACGCGTCGCGGGATAAGGGGTTGTCACTGGTAGTCGCCCCAAGCGCGTCCGATGCTTGGACCATTCCGAGGCGGACCCGAAGCCTCTTCCGTCTAGCCGTTGGGTCCTTCTCGCCGCATCCCTCGCCTCGCACCCCGATTGCTATGCGGTGAGGCTCCTCGGCCGCCTTGGAACTATCTGTGTATCGGACGCGTCGCGGGATAAGGGGTTGTCACTGGTAGTCGCCCCAAGCGCGTCCGATGCTTGGACCATTCCGAGGCGGACCCGAAGCCTCTTCCGTCTAGCCGTTGGGTCCTTCTCGCCGCATCCCTCGCCTCGCACCCCGATTGCTATGCGGTGAGGCTCCTCGGCCGCCTTGGAACTATCTGTGTATCGGACGCGTCGCGGGATAAGGGGTTGTCACTGGTAGTCGCCCCAAGCGCGTCCGATGCTTGGACCATTCCGAGGCGGACCCGAAGCCTCTTCCGTCTAGCCGTTGGGTCCTTCTCGCCGCATCCCTCGCCTCGCACCCCGATTGCTATGCGGTGAGGCTCCTCGGCCGCCTTGGAACTATCTGTGTATCGGACGCGTCGCGGGATAAGGGGTTGTCACTGGTAGTCGCCCCAAGCGCGTCCGATGCTTGGACCATTCCGAGGCGGCCCCGAAGCCTCTTCCGTGTAGCCGTTGGGTCCTTCTCGCCGCATCCCTCGCCTCGCACCCCGATTGCTATGCGGTGAGGCTCCTCGGCCGCCTTGGAACTATCTGTGTATCGGACGCGTCGCGGGATAAGGGGTTGTCACTGGTAGTCGCCCCAAGCGCGTCCGATGCTTGGACCATTCCGAGGCGGCCCCGAAGCCTCTTCCGTGTAGCCGTTGGGTCCTTCTCGCCGCATCCCTCGCCTCGCACCCCGATTGCTATGCGGTGAGGCTCCTCGGCCGCCTTGGAACTATCTGTGTATCGGACGCGTCGCGGGATAAGGGGTTGTCACTGGTAGTCGCCCCAAGCGCGTCCGATGCTTGGACCATTCCGAGGCGGACCTGAAGCCTCTTCCCTCTAGCCGTTGGGGCTTTCTCGCCGCATCCCTCGCCTCGCACCCTGATTGCTATGCTGTGAGGCTCCTCGGCCGCCTTGGAACTATCTGTGTATCGGACGCATCGCGGGATAAGGGGTTGGCAGTGGTAGTCGCCCCAAGCGCATCCGATGCTTGGACCATTCCGAGGCGGCCCTGCAGCCTCTTCCGTCTAGCCGTTGGGGCCATCTCGCCGCATCCCCCACCTCGCACCACGATTGCTATGCGGTGAGGCTCCTTGGCCGCCTCGGAACTATCTGTGTATCGGACGCATCGCGGGATAAGGGGTTGTCACTGGTAGTCGCCCCAAGCGCGTCCGATGCTTGGACTATTCCGAGGCGGCCCTGCAGCCTCTTCCGTCTAGCCGTTGGGGCCATCTCGCTGCATCCCCCACCTCCTCGGCCGCCTCGGAACTATCTGTGTATCGGACGCATCGCGGGATAAGGGGTTGGCAGTGGTAGTCGCCCCAAGCGCGTCCGATGCTTGGACTATTCCGAGGCAGCCCTGCAGCCTCTTCCGTCTAGCCTTTGGGGCCATCTCGCCGCATCCCTCGCCTCGCACCCCGATTGCTATGCGGTGAGGCTCCTCGGCCGCCTGGGAACTATCTTCGTATCGGACGCATCGCGGGATAAGGGGTTGTCACTGGTAGTCGCCCCAAGCGCGTCCGATGCTTGGACTATTCCGAGGCGGCCCTGTGGCCTCTTCCGTCTAGCCATTGGGGCCATCTCGCCGCATCCCCCACCTCGCACCCCGATTGCTATGCGGTGAGGCTCTTCGGCCGCCTTGGAACTATCTTCGTATCGGACGCATCGCGGGATAAGGGGTTGTCACTGGTAGTGGCCCCAAGCGCGTCCGATGCTTGGACTATTCCGAGGCGGCCCTGCAGCCTCTTCCGTCTAGCCGTTGGGGCCATCTCGCCGCATCCCCCACCTCGCACCCCGATTGCTATGCGGTGAGGCTCCTCGGCCGCCTTGGAACTATCTTCGTATCGGACGCATCGCGGGATAAGGGGTTGTCACTGGTAGTCGCCCCAAGCGCGTCCGATGCTTGGACTATTCCGACGCGGCCCTGTGGCCTCTTCCGTCTAGCCGTTGGGGCCATCTCGCCGCATCCCCCACCTCGCACCCCGATTGCTATGCGGTGAGGCTCCTCGGCCGCCTTGGAACCATCTTCGTATCGGACGCATCGCGGGATAGGGGGCTGTCACTGGTAGTCGCCCCAAGCGTGTCCGATGCTTGGACCATTCCTAGGCGGCCCTGAAGCCTCTTCCGTCTAGCCGTTGGGGCCTTCCCGCCCCATCCCTCGCCTCGCACCCCCGATTGCTATGCGGTGAGGCTCCTCGGCCGCCTTGGAACCATCTGTGTATCGGACGCATCGCGGGATAAGGGGTTGGCACTGGCAGTCGCCCCAAGCGCGTCCGATGCTTGGACCATTCCGAGGTGGCCCTGAAGCCTCTTCCGTCTAGCCGTTGGGGCCTTCCCGCCCCATCCCTCGCCTCGCACCCCGATTGATATGCGGTGAGGCTCCTCGGCCGCCTTGGAACTATCTGTGTATCGGACGCATCGCGGGATAAGGGGTTGGCACTGGTAGTCGTCCCAATCGCATCCGATGCTTGGACCATTCCGAGGCGGCCCTGCAGCCTCTTCCGTTTAGCCGTCGGGGCCTTCCCGCCGCATCCCTCGCCTCGCATCCCGATTCCTATGCGGTGAGTCTTCTCGGCCGCCGCGGAACTATACCTGTTATTGCTACTGCATCCTTCGGCTGGTAACCTCCTCTGCCGCCTTGGAACGTTCTCTTTGTCGGACGCGTCGCGGGATAAGGGGTTGGCACTGGTAGTCGCCCCAAGCGCGCCCGATGCATAGACCGCTCCGAGTCGACCTTGCTTTCAGCCTCTCACATGCATAGACCTCTCTGAGTCGACCCTGCAGCCTCTCACGTTTAGCCTTTGGAATCTCGCCTCACAACATGATTGCTATCCTTGATGCATCCCTTGCCTCGAGCCCTGATTGCTTTCTTGGCTGCATCCCTCCTCTCCTCACAGCCCGGTTGTCATCACTGCTTCATCCGTCGCTTCATGCATTCTGGCTGCTGGGCCCTTCCCACCGCACACCTCGATTGCTATCTCTTCTGCATCACACACCCCGATTGCTATCTCTGCTACATCCCTCGGCTCTCACTTCTGCATCCTTCGCCTCACACCTCGATTGCTATCAATGCTGCATCCGTAACCTCACACCCCGATTGCTATGCGGGGAGGCTCCTTGGCCGCCTTGGAAATTTCTGTGTGTCGGACGCACCGCGGGATAAGGGGTTGGCACTGGTAGTCGCCCCAAGTGCGCCCGATTCTTAGACCGCTTCGAGGTGACCTCGTAGCCTCTTTCGTCCAGGCTTCCTGCCTTCAACGCCCTTTTTACACCTCGATTGCTATGCGCGGGCTCGTTGGCGTCTATCACCTCTCTGCGAAGAGTGGCACGATGATTGTTGGGGTAAATCGTAGCAGTCCGATCTCTGGCCTTGGGCCATTGTGAGGGCTGATCGATTTCCTGTGC
>NW_026728846.1:435000-450000 GCF_030272615.1 Cryptomeria japonica | reverse complement strand
CACCTCGCGTGCACCTTCGCCGCGGTGGGCACCATGGCGTGCACGAAGTCGGAGCCCGGTTTGCCCCGGGTGCGCACCTCGCGTGCACCTTCGCCGGGGTGGGCACCTTGGTGTGCAGACCTTGGCTGGGTTGCGCGCCCTGGTGGGCACCATGGTGCGCACCAAGGAGCGCTCCGAAGTGTGCTCCAAGGTGCGGCCTGCACGAAGTCGGAGCCCGGTTTGCCCCGGGTGTGCACCTCGGGTGGGCACCTTGGTGCGCATGCCTTGCCTGGGCTGCGCACCAGGGCGGGCTCAAGATGGCACCCGCGTTCCTTTTTTTTCACTATCTTTCAAAACGGAAATTTTAAAATCTCATTTTTTTTTGCCTTTTTCTGGAAATTAGTGAAGGCAGCGCATCAAAGGTGCGCACCTCGCTGCCCACCACGGTGCGCAACGCCGGTGGGCACCCGGGAGTGCTTCGAAGTGTGCTCCAAGGTGCTGCGTGCACGTTGTCGGAGCCCGGTTTGCCCCGGGTGCGCACCTCGCGTGCACCTTCGTCGGGGTGGGCACCTTGGCTGGGTTTGCCCCGGCTGCGCTCCGAAGCGGGGTTATTGGAGCGCCGCCTCTTTTTTTGTCGGAGCGTTTGGTGGGGTTTCTCGCATTGGCTCTTCCGAGGCCCGGTTGCCACCCTGGCGCGCACGAAGTCGGAAGTAGGGTTAATTGCCCGGGTGCGCACCTTTGCCAGGGTGGGCACCTTACCTGGGCTGCGCACCAGGGCGGGCTCAAGATGGCACGCGCGTTCCGTTTTTTTCACTATCTTTCAAAACGGAAATTTTAAAATCTCCTTTTTTTTTTGCCTTTTCTGGAAATTAGTGAAGGCAGCGCATCAAAGGTGCGCACCTCGCTGCCCACCTTGGTGTGCTCTGAGGTGCGCACCCGGGAGCGCTACGAAGTGTGCTCCAAGGTGCGGCGTGCACGTTGTCGGAGCCCGGTTTGCCCCGGGTGCGCACCTCGCCTGCACCTTGGCCGGGGTGGGCACCTTGGCTGGGTTTGCCCAGGGTGCGCTCCGAAGCGGGGTTACTGGAGCGCCCCCTCTTTTTTTGTCAGAGCGTTTGGTGGGGTTTCTCGCATTGGCTCTTCCCAGGCCCGGTTGTTGGGTGCGCTCCCACCCTGGCGCGCGCGAAGTTGGAAGTTGGGTTAATTGCCCGGGCGCGCACCTTCGCCAGGGTGGGCACCTTGGTGCGCACACCTTGGCTGGGCTGCGCATCAGGGCGGGCTCAAGATGGCACCAGCATTCCCTTTTTCTCACTATCTTTCAAAACGGAAATTTTAAAATCTCGTTTTTTTTTTGCCTTTTATGGAAATTAGTGAAGGCATCGCATCAAAGGTGCGCACCTCGCTGCCCACCTTGGTGTGCTCCGAGGTGCCCACCACGGTGCGCAACGCCGGTGCGAACCCGGGAGCGCCCCGATGTGTGCTCCAAGGTGCGGCGTGCACGAAGTCGGACCCCGGTTTGCCCCGGGTGCGCACCTCGCGTGCACCTTGGTGCGCACACCTTGGCTGGGTTGCGCGGCCTGGTGGGCACCATGGTGCGCACCAAGGAGCGCTCCGAAGTGTGCTCCAAGGTGCGGCGTGCACGAAGTCGGAGCCCGGTTTGCCCCGGGTACGCACCTCGCGTGCACCTTCGCCGGGGTGGGCACCTCGGCTGGGTTGCGCGCCCTGGTGCGCACCAAGGAGCGCTCCGAAGTGTGCTCCAAGGTGCGGCGTGCACGAAGTCGGAGCCCGGTTTGCCCCGGGTGCGCACCTTCGCCGCGGTGCGCACCATGGCGTGCACGAAGTCGGAGCCCGGTTTGCCCCGGGTGCGCACCTCGCGTGCACCTTCGGCGGGGTTGCGCGCCCTGGTGGGCACCATGGTGCGCACCAAGGAGCGCTCCGAAGTGTGCTCCAAGGTGCGGCGTGCACGAAGTCGGAGCCCGGTTTGCCCCGGGTGCGCACCTCGCGTGCACCTTCGGCGGGGTTGCGCGCCCTGGTGGGCACCATGGTGCGCACCAAGGAGCGCTCCGAAGTGTGCTCCAAGGTGCGGCGTGCACGAAGTCGGAGCCCGGTTTGCCCCGGGTGCGCACCTCGCGTGCACCTTCGCCGCGGTGGGCACCATGGCGTGCACGAAGTCGGAGCCCGGTTTGCCCCGGGTGCGCACCTCGCGTGCACCTTCGCCGGGGTGGGCACCTCGGCTGGGTTGCGCGCCCTGGTGCGCACCAAGGAGCGCTCCGAAGTGTGCTCCAAGGTGCGGCGTGCACGAAGTCGGAGCCCGGTTTGCCCCGGGTGCGCACCTCGCGTGCACCTTCGCCAGGGTGGGCACCTCGGTGCGCACACCTTCTCAATGTTTTCTTGCCTTTTCTGGAAATTGGTGAAGGCAGCGCATCAAAGGTGCGCACCTCGGTGTGCTCCGAGGTGCGAACCCGAGAGCGCTCCGAGGTGCCCACGAAGTCGAAAGTCGGGTTAATTGCATTGTTTTCCCCGGGTGCGCTCCGAGGTGCGCAACATCGGCGCGCACCAAGGAGGGCTCCGAAGTGTGCTCCAAGGTGCGCACGATGGCGTGCACCTCTGGTGCGCACGATTCGGAGCTCGGTTTGACCGGGGTGCGCACACCTTGGCTGGGTTGCGCACCTTTTGTGCGCTCCAAGGTGCGCACGAAGTCGGAGCTCGGTTTGCCCCGGGTGCGCACCTTCGCCAGGGTGCGCACCTTGATGCGCACGCCTTGGCTGGGCTGCGCACCTTGGTGGGCGCCATGGTGCGCACCTTTCGTGCGCTCCAAGGTGCGCACGAAGTCGGAGCTCGGTTTGCCCCGGGTGCGCACCTTGGTGGGCGCCATGGTGCACTCCGAGGTGCCCAAGATTGGTGCGCACCAAGGAGCGCTCCGAAGTGCGCTCCAAGGTGCGCGCGAAGTCGAAAGTTGGGTTAATTGTCCGGTTTGCCTCGGGTGCGCACCTTGCGTGCACCTTCGCCAGGGTGGGCGCCTTGGTGCGCACACCTTGGCTGGGCTGCGCACACCTTGGCACCCGCGTTTCCTTCATTTTAAATTTTTTTTTTTTACAATCTCTCAAGTGGGAAATTCTATAATCTCAACTTTTTTTGCCTTTTCAGGAAACTTTTGAATGGAGCGCATCATTGGTGCGCTCCGAAGTGTGCTCCAAAGCTCTCTCCAGCTGCGTGCACCTGCCCCGGCCGCGCACCCGGCCCCGCCCAGCTTCGCTCACCTGTCCCGGGCGTCTGGTGCGGAACCTTAGAGTAAGAAACATCACCGTGCACCTTGGCCAACGTGCGCGACTCGACCGAGCGCGCACTGGCCGAGGTGCACACCGATTTCACCTGGGTGCGCGCGCAGCACCTCGGGCGCACCGGGGTGCGCGCACAACGCCCGGGTTGCACCGTGGCCTGTGTGCTCGGGGTGCCTCGGGTGCGCGCTCGGTGTCGCCCCCGCGCGCGCGGTAGTGCGGGCAGCGCACCCCGGCCCGGCCCGGCCCCGACGAGAACGCAAACGGGCAAAAGGTTTATTCAAATAGCATTGCGACGCCCGGCGAAAAACTAAAAAAGGGTGCAACACCGGGACTTCCCGGGAGGTCACCCATCCCAGTACTACTCCGGCCCAAGCGCGCTTAACTGCGGAGTTCTGATGGGATCCGGTGCACTAATGCTGGTATGATCGCACCCGTTATGAGCTTGTCGCAGTGTGTACTTAGCAAACCGCGACCCACGTGCGAATCCACCCCGGCCACCCACCCCCGTCGAGGTGCACACCCTCCCTCGCGAAGTGCGCCCCGTTCGCCAAGTGTGAGCCCTGCCCGGGTGCGCGCACCTTGCTAGGGCGTCGGGTGTGCACCCGGCCCGGCCTACGTGCGTGCACCTGGAGGGGGCGTCGTGTGCGTGCAGTGTCCCGTCTGCAACGCGGTGCCCACACACCACCTCGGGCGCAACGACCTGCGCTCACATGTGGGCCGAGTGCACCTTGGTGCATGTTCGGGGCGCCTCGGGTGCACGCTCGATCTTGCCCCGGTGCACCAAGGCGCTCGGTTTGCCCCGGGTGCGCACTTGGTGCAAGGTGGGCACCCAAAATAGGGATCAAGCACCAAAACACAAGTTTCGGGATGCAAAATGGGACCCAAGGACCACAAATGCGTTCCAAGACCCATGATGGGTCCACGAGAACAAAAATGTGTTCCGAGACTTAATAAACAAATATTGGGTTTTAGGAGAAGAAACATGCTCTGATGCCCAAAACGAGAATCGACCCCGAAAAGGCCACAGGCCAAAAGTGGGATGCGAGACAAAAAAAAATGGGACCCGAGGACCAAAATTGGGTTCCCAGGTCGAAGACAGGGCAACCGGACAAGAAACGACCTCTAAGGCTCGAAATGAGTCCCGACGACTAAAACTTGACAAGAAGCACCCATCAGGCACCCAACTCGACACCCATGGGATGCCGACCCACCCGGGCTTCCACCTAGCACACCTTGGCACCCACCCACCCTCGCACCCAACCTCGCACCCAACTTAGCACCTTTGAACCCACATTGGCACTCACCCTGACCCTGGCACCTTGGAACCCACATTGGCACTCACCTTGACCCTGGCACCCACCTTTGCACTCACCTTGGGACCCACCCTGGCTCCCACCTCGGCACCCACCCAGACACCCACCTTGGTTCCTTGGCACCCACCTTGGATCCTTGGCACCCACCCCGACACCCACCTTGGCACGCAACTTGGCTACTTGCCACCCACCTTGGCTCCTTGACGCCCACCCCGACAACCACCCCGTGACCTACCCTGGCTAGGGTTGGTGCACACCCACCCTGGTGCCCACCTTGGCACCCACCCTATGACCCACCTTGGCACGCACCTTAGTACCCACCCCGTTACCCACCCTAGGACCCACCCCGTGACCCACCTTGGCCAGGGTGGGTGCACCCACCCTGGTGCCCACCTTGGCACCCACCCATCCTAGCACCCAGCCTGTGACCGGGCTTGGAACCCAACCTTGCACCCGCACCCGTCTTGGCCAGTGTGGGTGCGCACCCATCCTGGCACCCACGTTGTGACACACCCTTTAACCCACGCACCCTAGCACCCACGTTGGCACCCACCTTGGAACCCAACCTAGCAACTTGGCACCCACCCCGTGACCCACCTTGGCATCCACCATAGCAGTCGCCGACTTGGCACCCACCTCGGCACCCACCTTGACACTTGTGGACCCACCTTGCCACTCACCCTAGCATCGACCCATCCTAGCACCCACCCTGGCACCTTTGCACCCTAGCACTCACCCATCCTAGCACCTAACCTGTGACCCACCTTGACACTCACCCTCGCACCCACCTTGGAACCCAACCTAGCACCCACCCACCCTGACACCAACCCTAGCACCTACCCACCCTTGCACCCACCCTGTGACCCATCTTGGCACCCACCCATCCTACCACTCAACCTATCACCCACCTTCTCACCCACCTTGGCATCCACCTTAGCACCCACCCACACTGGCACCTTGGCACCCACCTCGGGCAAGGTGGGTGCACACCCACCCTGGCACCCAATTTAGAACCCACCGAGCATGTTACCCACCTTGGCACCCACATTGCAGCCCACCCTAGTACCCACCCTATGACCCACATTGGCATCCACACCCTAGCACCCAGGCACCTCGACACCCGCCTTGACACCCACCCTAGCACTGAACCTGTGACCCACCTTGGAACTCACCCTAGAACCCACCCACCCTGTGAACCACCTTGGCATCCACCTTAGCACCCACCCACCTTGGCACCCACTCTAGCACTCACCCATCCTAACACCCAACTTGTTACCCACCTTGGCACCCGCCCTCGCGTCCACCTTGAAACCCACCCTAGCACCCACCCACGCAGGAGCCCACCTTGGCACCCAACCTAACACCCACGCATCCTGGCACCCAACTTGTGACCCACCTTGGAACCCACCCTAGTACCCACCTTTGAACCCACTATATCACCAACCCACCTTGGCACCCACCCTATGACCCTCTTTGGAATCCACCCTAGCACGCACCCACCCTGGCACCCACCATGGAGCGCACCCTAGCACCCACCCACCTCGGCACGCACCTCAACACCCACCTTGGTGTGCGCACTGCGCCAACCTCTCAAAGACCCTATGTGGTGCGCTCCAAAGTGTACACCTTTGGTGCGCTCCAAGGTGCGCACCTTTGGTGCACACCGAGGTGCACACCAAAGTGTGCACCGAGGTGAGCACCAAAGTGCACTCCAGGGTGCACACCAAGGCGTGCACCTTTGGTGCGGTCAATGCAAACGAATTCGGAAGTTGGGGTCGATGTCCTAATCGCTGCTGCAGACTACACGTATGAGAATCGGACAAATAGCTTTATATAGGGGAGGTGTTGCGTTTGATGGGTCGACTCCCCTGGTTGTGTGCACTGCACCAACTTCAAAGACCCTGTCTTGTTTAAGAAGTCAAAAGTTGGGGTGGATGTCCTAATCATTGCTGCAGTCTACGCATGTATGAGAATCAGACAAATAGCTTATATAGGGGAGGTGTTGCATTCGGTGGGTTGACTCCCCTGGTTGTGCGCACTGCGCCAACCTCAAAGACCCCGCATAGCAGAAGAAGTCGGAAGTCGGATTTTGGTGAGCACCAAGGCGTGCACCTTTGGTGCGGTCAACGCAGACGAATTCAGAAGTTGGGGTGGATGTCCTAATCGTTGTTGCAGGCTACACATGTATGAGAATCAGACAAATAGCTTATATAGGGGAGGTGTTGGGTTTGATGGGTCAACTCCCTTGGTTGTGCGCATTACGCCAACCTCAAAGACCTTGTTTTCGTTAAGAAGTCAAAAGTTGGGGTCAATGTCCTAATGGCTCCTGCAGGCTACACATGTATGAGAATCGGACAAATAGCTTATATAGGGGAGGTGTTGGGTTTGATGGGTCGACTCCCCTGGTTGTGCGCATTACGTCAACCTCAAAGACCTTGTTTTCGTTAAGAAGTCAAAAGTTGGGGTCGATGTCCTAATTGCTCCTGTAGACTACACATGTATGAGAATCAGACAAATAGCTTATATAGGGGAGGTGTTGGGTTTGATGGGTTGACTCCCCTAGTTGTTCGCATTACACCAACCTCAAAGACCTTGTTTTCGTTTAGAAGCCGAAAGTTGGGGTCGATGTCCTAATTGCTCCTGCAGGCTACGCATGTATGAGAATCAGACAAATAGCTTATATAGGGGAGGTGTTGGGTTTGATGGGTCGACTCCCCTGGTTGTGCGCATTGCGCCAACCTCAAAGACCCTGCATTGCGGATGAAGTCGAAAGTCAGAGTTTGGTGTGCTACAAGGTGTGGTCGAAGGTGCTCACCTAGGTGTGCACCTTTGGAGCACAGGAAAAGTGCCCTCCAAAAGTGCGCACCTTTGGAGTGCACAAAAGTGCCCTCCAAAAGTGCGCACCTTTGGAGCGCAGAAAAGTGCCCTCCAAAAAGTGCCCTCCAAAAGTGCGCACCTTTGGAGCGCAGAAAAGTGCCCTCCAAAAAGTGCCCTCCAAAAGTGCGCACCTTTGGAGCGCAGAAAAGTGCCCTCCAAAAAGTGCCCTCCAAAAGTGCGCACCTTTGGAGCGCAGAAAAGTGCCCTCCAAAAAGTGCCCTCCAAAAGTGCGCACCTTTGGAGCGCAGAAAAGTGCCCTCCAAAAAGTGCCCTCCAAAAGTGCGCACCTTTGGAGCGCAGAAAAGTGCCCTCCAAAAAGTGCCCTCCAAAAGTGCGCACCTTTGGAGCGCAGAAAAGTGCCCTCCAAAAAGTGCCCTCCAAAAGTGCGCACCTTTGGAGCGCAGAAAAGTGCCCTCCAAAAAGTGCCCTCCAAAAGTGCGCACCTTTGGAGCGCAGAAAAGTGCCCTCCAAAAAGTGCCCTCCAAAAGTGCGCACCTTTGGAGCGCAGAAAAGTGCCCTCCAAAAAGTGCCCTCCAAAAGTGCGCACCTTTGGAGCGCAGAAAAGTGCCCTCCAAAAGTGCGCACCTTTGGAGCGCACAAAAGTGCCCTCCAAAAGTGCGCACTTTTGGTGCGCACCAAGGCGCTGGTTCGGTCGTTGCAGGCGAGTTCGGAAGTTGGGGTCGATGTCCTGAGCGGAGGTGCAAACTACACAGGTGTCGGAATCGGACAAATAGCTTATATAGGGGAGGTGTATGCTTCGATGGGTCGACTCCCCAGGTTGAGCGCACCGCGCCAACCTCAAAGACCCTACGGTATGGATGAAGTCGGAAGTTGGGTCCGATGACCGATTCGATTAGTAGGTATGCTCATGAGGTCGGAATTTGGGTCCGATGACCTGCCATGTGCAGGAAGGCGAATGTTGACACTGTGCGTTGCAAGGTGCACACCAAGGCGCTGGTGCGGTCTTTTTAGTCGAGTTCGGAAGTTGGGGTCGATGTCCTGATCGGAGGTGCAAGCTACACAGGTGTGGGAATCGGACAAATAGCTTATATAGGGGAGGTGTATGCTTCGTTGGGTCGACTCCCCGGGTTGAGCGCACCGCGCCAACCTCAAAGACCCTACGGTATGGATGAAGTCGGAAGTTGGGTCCGATGACCGATTCGATATGTAGGCATACTCGCGAGGTCGGAATTTGGGTCCGATGACCTGCCACGTGCAGGAAGGCGAATGTTGGCACTGTGCGTTGCAAGGTGCGCACCAAGGCGCTGGTTCGGTCGTTGGAGGCGAGTTCGGAAGTTGGGGTCGATGTCTTGATCGGAGGTGCAAACTACACAGGTGTGGGAATCGGACAAATAGCTTATATAGGGGAGGTGTATGCTTCGTTGGGTCGACTCCCCGGGTTGAGCGCACCGCGCCAACCTCAAAGACCCTACGGTATGGATGAAGTCGGAAGTTGGGTCCGATGACCGATTCGATATGTAGGCATACTCGCGAGGTCGGAATTTGGGTCCGATGACCTGCCATGTGCAGGAAGGCGAATGTTGGGACTGTGCGTCGCAAGGTGCGCACCAAGGCGCTGGTGCCGTCGTTGCAGTCGAGTTCGGAAGTTGGGGTCGATGTCCTGGTCAGAGGTGCAAACTACACAGGTGTGGGAATCGGACAAATAGCTTATATAGGGGAGGTGTATGCTTCGATGGGTCGACTCCCTGGGTTGAGCGCACCGCGCCAACCTCAAAGACCCTACAGTATGGATGAAGTCGGAAGTTGGGTCCGATGACCGATTCGATACGTAGGCATATTGGCGAGGTCTGAATTTGTGTCCGATGACCTGCCATGCGCAGGAAGGCGGAATTTGGGTCCGATGACCGAGTTGATGGCGTGCCATGCGCAGAAAGGCGGAATTTGGGTCCGATGACCGAGTTGATGTTGATGGCCCGCCATGCACAGGAAGGCGGAATTTGGGTCCGATGACCGATTTGAAGGCGTGCCATACGCAAAAAGGCGGAGTTTGGGTCCGATGACCGAGTTGATATTGATGGCCCGCCATGCGCAGGAAGGCGGAATTTGGGTCCGATGACCTGACATACGCATGGAGTCCGACTCGGGGGCCGATGTTCGATTCGATGACTTGCATTGTGGGTAAAGTCGGAAGTTGTGGTCTTTGACCCGATTCGATGACCAGACTTCGGCTGCTTGAGAATCGGACAAATAACTTATATAGGGGAGGTAGTGTTCTCGAGCATCCTCCCCCCGTGCCCGTTTATGTCGATTGATGCTGGTGCTCGACTGGTTGGAGCGCTCGGATGCAAAAATCTTGCACCAGGATTTATCGATTGTGATGGACACGGCAAGTCTCCTGATTGCTATGCAGGAGCTCATCGTGAATCTCTATGCGGCCTTGGTATGGACTCGACCTGCGGAATGGTTCGGCAATGGTAGTCGCTCCAACACGTCCTTGCAATGGCCACAGAGGTGATTCGACTAGAGCTCCAGTCTAGCTTTTGGGTTGCTTGGCGGACTGGTATAGCCGCGATCGAGTTCCGGCCATGAACGTTTTAGATAGCTCTTGGGCTTTCTGGGACGGAAGTCGGAAGTTTGGGCTGTTGTCCGATTTGATGACCATTCTTCGGATGTGTGAGAATCGGACAAATAACTTATATAGGGGACTGTGTTGTCTCACGCAGCCCCCTCCGTGCCCCTCTATCTCGACCGATGTTGGTGCTTGAAAGGGTTGGGATCGCTCGGATTTATAAACGTGCACCACCATTTGTCGAGTGTGAGGGACGCGGCAGGTCTCCTAAATGCTATGCGGGCGCTCTCTGAGAATCTCTATCCGGCCTCGACACAGACTAGTCTTGCTGAATGGTTTGGCACTGGTAGTCGATCCAACACGTCGTTGTTGTGGCCGCCTAGGCGATTCGATTCGAGCCCCCGTCTAGCTTTTGGGTTGCTTGGCGGATTTTGCCCTATCCGCAAGTGAGCTCGGTCCCTAAACGTTCGAGAAACCCGATTGCTATGCGCCGACTCTCTTTCTTGCGAGCCTCCATCTAGCTTTTGGGTCTCTACGGAACGGAAGTCGGAATCTGGGACCGTTGTTTGATTCGACGAGGCAGACTACGGTTGTGCGAGAATCGGACAAATAACTTATATAGGGGAGGTGTTGACTGGAGCATTCTCCCCCGTGCCCCTCTAACTCGACCAATGCTGGCGCTCGAACGGTGGTAGCGCTCGGATTTTCATTGAGCGCCAGCATTGGTCGATTTAGAGGGGCATGCGAGATTCCCGAATGCTATGCGAGGGCTCTAACGGAAATGTCTATTGGTTTCGGTATGGATGCAATTGCGAGTGGTTCGGCAAAGGTAGTCGTTCCGATGCGTCCATGTCGTGGCCAAATCGATAATTCGATTTGAGCCCTCGTATAGCATTTGGGTCTCTCGATGTGATTCCGCATTCCAGTCCCTTTGGGCACTGCTTGAGCCGCATCCCAGGGGGTTCCCTTCCCAATAATCTGCCTCGCAACCCGATTGCTATGCGGTGAGGCTCCTCGGCCGCCTCGGAACTATCTGTGTATCAGACGCATCGCGGGATAAGGGGTTGGCAACGGTAGTCGCCCCAAGCGCGTCCGATGCTTGGACCATTCCGAGGCGGCCCTGAAGCCTCTTCCGTCTAGCCGTTGGGTCCTTCTCGCCGCATCCCTCGCCTCGCACCCCGATTGCTATGCGGTGAGGCTCCTCGGCCGCCTCGGAACTATCTGTGTATCGGACGCGTCGCGGGATAAGGGGTTGTCACTGGTAGTCGCCCCAAGCGCGTCCGATGCTTGGACCATTCCGAGGCGGCCCTGAAGCCTCTTCCGTCTAGCCGTTGGGTCCTTCTCGCCGCATCCCTCGCCTCGCACCCCGATTGCTATGCGGTGAGGCTCCTCGGCCGCCTCGGAACTATCTGTGTATCGGACGCGTCGCGGGATAAGGGGTTGTCATTGGTAGTCGCCCCAAGCGCGTCCGATGCTTGGACCATTCCGAGGCGGCCCTGAAGCCTCTTCCGTCTAGCCGTTGGGTCCTTCTCGCCGCATCCCTCGCCTCGCACCCCGATTGCTATGCGGTGAGGCTCCTCGGCCGCCTCGGAACTATCTGTGTATCGGACGCGTCGCGGGATAAGGGGTTGTCACTGGTAGTCGCCCCAAGCGCGTCCGATGCTTGGACCATTCCGAGGCGGCCCTGAAGCCTCTTCCGTCTAGCCGTTGGGTCCTTCTCGCCGCATCCCTCGCCTCGCACCCCGATTGCTATGCGGTGAGGCTCCTCGGCCGCCTCGGAACTATCTGTGTATCGGACGCGTCGCGGGATAAGGGGTTGTCACTGGTAGTCGCCCCAAGCGCGTTCGATGCTTGGACCATTCCGAGGCGGCCCTGAAGCCTCTTCCGTCTAGCCGTTGGGTCCTTCTCGCCGCATCCCTCGCCTCGCACCCCGATTGCTATGCGGTGAGGCTCCTCGGCCGCCTTGGAACTATCTGTGTATCGGACGCGTCGCGGGATAAGGGGTTGTCACTGGTAGTCGCCCCAAGCGCGTCCGATGCTTGGACCATTCCGAGGCGGACCCGAAGCCTCTTCCGTCTAGCCGTTGGGTCCTTCTCGCCGCATCCTTCGCCTCGCACCCCGATTGCTATGCGGTGAGGCTCCTCGGCCGCCTCGGAACTATCTGTGTATCGGACGCGTCGCGGGATAAGGGGTTGTCACTGGTAGTCGCCCCAAGCGCGTCCGATGCTTGGACCATTCCGAGGCGGACCCGAAGCCTCTTCCGTCTAGCCGTTGGGTCCTTCTCGCCGCATCCCTCGCCTCGCACCCCGATTGCTATGCGGTGAGGCTCCTCGGCCGCCTTGGAACTATCTGTGTATCGGACGCGTCGCGGGATAAGGGGTTGTCACTGGTAGTCGCCCCAAGCGCGTCCGATGCTTGGACCATTCCGAGGCGGACCCGAAGCCTCTTCCGTCTAGCCGTTGGGTCCTTCTCGCCGCATCCCTCGCCTCGCACCCCGATTGCTATGCGGTGAGGCTCCTCGGCCGCCTTGGAACTATCTGTGTATCGGACGCGTCGCGGGATAAGGGGTTGTCACTGGTAGTCGCCCCAAGCGCGTCCGATGCTTGGACCATTCCGAGGCGGACCCGAAGCCTCTTCCGTGTAGCCGTTGGGTCCTTCTCGCCGCATCCCTCGCCTCGCACCCCGATTGCTATGCGGTGAGGCTCCTCGGCCGCCTTGGAACTATCTGTGTATCGGACGCGTCGCGGGATAAGGGGTTGTCACTGGTAGTCGCCCCAAGCGCGTCCGATGCTTGGACCATTCCGAGGCGGCCCCGAAGCCTCTTCCGTGTAGCCGTTGGGTCCTTCTCGCCGCATCCCTCGCCTCGCACCCCGATTGCTATGCGGTGAGGCTCCTCGGCCGCCTTGGAACTATCTGTGTATCGGACGCGTCGCGGGATAAGGGGTTGTCACTGGTAGTCGCCCCAAGCGCGTCCGATGCTTGGACCATTCCGAGGCGGCCCCGAAGCCTCTTCCGTGTAGCCGTTGGGTCCTTCTCGCCGCATCCCTCGCCTCGCACCCCGATTGCTATGCGGTGAGGCTCCTCGGCCGCCTTGGAACTATCTGTGTATCGGACGCGTCGCGGGATAAGGGGTTGTCACTGGTAGTCGCCCCAAGCGCGTCCGATGCTTGGACCATTCCGAGGCGGACCTGAAGCCTCTTCCCTCTAGCCGTTGGGGCTTTCTCGCCGCATCCCTCGCCTCGCACCCTGATTGCTATGCTGTGAGGCTCCTCGGCCGCCTTGGAACTATCTGTGTATCGGACGCATCGCGGGATAAGGGGTTGGCAGTGGTAGTCGCCCCAAGCGCATCCGATGCTTGGACCATTCCGAGGCGGCCCTGCAGCCTCTTCCGTCTAGCCGTTGGGGCCATCTCGCCGCATCCCCCACCTCGCACCACGATTGCTATGCGGTGAGGCTCCTTGGCCGCCTCGGAACTATCTGTGTATCGGACGCATCGCGGGATAAGGGGTTGTCACTGGTAGTCGCCCCAAGCGCGTCCGATGCTTGGACTATTCCGAGGCGGCCCTGCAGCCTCTTCCGTCTAGCCGTTGGGGCCATCTCGCTGCATCCCCCACCTCCTCGGCCGCCTCGGAACTATCTGTGTATCGGACGCATCGCGGGATAAGGGGTTGGCAGTGGTAGTCGCCCCAAGCGCGTCCGATGCTTGGACTATTCCGAGGCAGCCCTGCAGCCTCTTCCGTCTAGCCTTTGGGGCCATCTCGCCGCATCCCTCGCCTCGCACCCCGATTGCTATGCGGTGAGGCTCCTCGGCCGCCTGGGAACTATCTTCGTATCGGACGCATCGCGGGATAAGGGGTTGTCACTGGTAGTCGCCCCAAGCGCGTCCGATGCTTGGACTATTCCGAGGCGGCCCTGTGGCCTCTTCCGTCTAGCCATTGGGGCCATCTCGCCGCATCCCCCATCTCGCACCCCGATTGCTATGCGGTGAGGCTCTTCGGCCGCCTTGGAACTATCTTCGTATCGGACGCATCGCGGGATAAGGGGTTGTCACTGGTAGTGGCCCCAAGCGCGTCCGATGCTTGGACTATTCCGAGGCGGCCCTGCAGCCTCTTCCGTCTAGCCGTTGGGGCCATCTCGCCGCATCCCCCACCTCGCACCCCGATTGCTATGCGGTGAGGCTCCTCGGCCGCCTTGGAACTATCTTCGTATCGGACGCATCGCGGGATAAGGGGTTGTCACTGGTAGTCGCCCCAAGCGCGTCCGATGCTTGGACTATTCCGACGCGGCCCTGTGGCCTCTTCCGTCTAGCCGTTGGGGCCATCTCGCCGCATCCCCCACCTCGCACCCCGATTGCTATGCGGTGAGGCTCCTCGGCCGCCTTGGAACCATCTTCGTATCGGACGCATCGCGGGATAGGGGGCTGTCACTGGTAGTCGCCCCAAGCGTGTCCGATGCTTGGACCATTCCTAGGCGGCCCTGAAGCCTCTTCCGTCTAGCCGTTGGGGCCTTCCCGCCCCATCCCTCGCCTCGCACCCCCGATTGCTATGCGGTGAGGCTCCTCGGCCGCCTTGGAACCATCTGTGTATCGGACGCATCGCGGGATAAGGGGTTGGCACTGGCAGTCGCCCCAAGCGCGTCCGATGCTTGGACCATTCCGAGGTGGCCCTGAAGCCTCTTCCGTCTAGCCGTTGGGGCCTTCCCGCCCCATCCCTCGCCTCGCACCCCGATTGATATGCGGTGAGGCTCCTCGGCCGCCTTGGAACTATCTGTGTATCGGACGCATCGCGGGATAAGGGGTTGGCACTGGTAGTCGTCCCAATCGCATCCGATGCTTGGACCATTCCGAGGCGGCCCTGCAGCCTCTTCCGTTTAGCCGTCGGGGCCTTCCCGCCGCATCCCTCGCCTCGCATCCCGATTCCTATGCGGTGAGTCTTCTCGGCCGCCGCGGAACTATACCTGTTATTGCTACTGCATCCTTCGGCTGGTAACCTCCTCTGCCGCCTTGGAACGTTCTCTTTGTCGG
>NW_026728846.1:407500-425000 GCF_030272615.1 Cryptomeria japonica | reverse complement strand
GCGAACCCGGGAGCGCTCCGATGTGTGCTCCAAGGTGCGGCGTGCACGAAGTCCGAGCCCGGTTTGCCCCGGGTGCGCACCTCGCGTGCACCTTCGCCGGGGTGAGCACCTTGGTGTGCAGACCTTGGTTGGGTTGCGCGCCCTGGTGCGCACCAAGGAGCGCTCTGAAGTGTGCTCCAAGGTGCGGCGTGCACGAAGTCGGAGCCCGGTTTGCCCCGGGTGTGCACCTCGGGTGCGCACCTCGCGTGCACCTTCGCTGCGGTGGGCACCTTGGCTGGGTTGCGCGCCTTGGTGGGCACCATGCAGTGCACGAAGTCGGAGCCCGGATTGCCCCGGGCGCGCACCTCCGCCAGGGTGGGCACCTTGGTGCGCACAACTTGCCTGGGCTGCGCACCAGGAAGGGCTCAAGATGGCACCCGCGTTCCGTTTTTTTCACTATCTTTCAGAACGGAAATTTTAAAATCTCGTTTTTTTTTGCCTTTTCTGGAAATTAGTGAAGGCAGCGCATCAAAGGTGCGCAACGCTGGTGCGAACCTGGGAGCGCTCCGATGTGTGCTCCAAGGTGCGGCGTGCACGAAGTCGGACCCCGGTTTGCCCCGGGTGCGCACCTCGCGTGCACCTTGGTGCGCACACCTTGGCTGGGTTGCGCGCCCTGGTGGGCACCATGGTGCGCACCAAGGAGCGCTCCGAAGTGTGCTCCAAGGTGCGGCGTGCACGAAGTCGGAGCCCGGTTTGCCCCGGGTGCGCACCTCGCGTGCACCTTCGCCGCGGTGGGCACCATGGCGTGCACGAAGTCGGAGCCCGGTTTGCCCCGGGTGCGCACCTCGCGTGCACCTTCGCCGGGGTGGGCACCTTGGTGTGCAGACCTTGGCTGGGTTGCGCGCCCTGGTGGGCACCATGGTGCGCACCAAGGAGCGCTCCGAAGTGTGCTCCAAGGTGCGGCCTGCACGAAGTCGGAGCCCGGTTTGCCCCGGGTGTGCACCTCGGGTGGGCACCTTGGTGCGCATGCCTTGCCTGGGCTGCGCACCAGGGCGGGCTCAAGATGGCACCCGCGTTCCTTTTTTTTCACTATCTTTCAAAACGGAAATTTTAAAATCTCATTTTTGTTTGCCTTTTTCTGGAAATTAGTGAAGGCAGCGCATCAAAGGTGCGCACCTCGCTGCCCACCACGGTGCGCAACGCCGGTGGGCACCCGGGAGTGCTTCGAAGTGTGCTCCAAGGTGCTGCGTGCACGTTGTCGGAGCCCGGTTTGCCCCGGGTGCGCACCTCGCGTGCACCTTCATCGGGGTGGGCACCTTGGCTGGGTTTGCCCCGGCTGCGCTCCGAAGCGGGGTTATTGGAGCGCCGCCTCTTTTTTTGTCGGAGCGTTTGGTGGGGTTTCTCGCATTGGCTCTTCCGAGGCCCGGTTGCCACCCTGGCGCGCACGAAGTCGGAAGTAGGGTTAATTGCCCGGGTGCGCACCTTTGCCAGGGTGGGCACCTTACCTGGGCTGCGCACCAGGGCGGGCTCAAGATGGCACGCGCGTTCCGTTTTTTTCACTATCTTTCAAAACGGAAATTTTAAAATCTCCTTTTTTTTTTGCCTTTTCTGGAAATTAGTGAAGGCAGCGCATCAAAGGTGCGCACCTCGCTGCCCACCTTGGTGTGCTCTGAGGTGCGCACCCGGGAGCGCTACGAAGTGTGCTCCAAGGTGCGGCGTGCACGTTGTCGGAGCCCGGTTTGCCCCGGGTGCGCACCTCGCCTGCACCTTGGCCGGGGTGGGCACCTTGGCTGGGTTTGCCCAGGGTGCGCTCCGAAGCGGGGTTACTGGAGCGCCCCCTCTTTTTTTGTCAGAGCGTTTGGTGGGGTTTCTCGCATTGGCTCTTCCCAGGCCCGGTTGTTGGGTGCGCTCCCACCCTGGCGCGCGCGAAGTTGGAAGTTGGGTTAATTGCCCGGGCGCGCACCTTCGCCAGGGTGGGCACCTTGGTGCGCACACCTTGGCTGGGCTGCGCACCAGGGCGGGCTCAAGATGGCACCAGCATTCCCTTTTTCTCACTATCTTTCAAAACGGAAATTTTAAAATCTCGTTTTTTTTTTGCCTTTTATGGAAATTAGTGAAGGCATCGCATCAAAGGTGCGCACCTCGCTGCCCACCTTGGTGTGCTCCGAGGTGCCCACCACGGTGCGCAACGCCGGTGCGAACCCGGGAGCGCCCCGATGTGTGCTCCAAGGTGCGGCGTGCACGAAGTCGGACCCCGGTTTGCCCCGGGTGCGCACCTCGCGTGCACCTTGGTGCGCACACCTTGGCTGGGTTGCGCGGCCTGGTGGGCACCATGGTGCGCACCAAGGAGCGCTCCGAAGTGTGCTCCAAGGTGCGGCGTGCACGAAGTCGGAGCCCGGTTTGCCCCGGGTACGCACCTCGCGTGCACCTTCGCCGGGGTGGGCACCTCGGCTGGGTTGCGCGCCCTGGTGCGCACCAAGGAGCGCTCCGAAGTGTGCTCCAAGGTGCGGCGTGCACGAAGTCGGAGCCCGGTTTGCCCCGGGTGCGCACCTTCGCCGCGGTGCGCACCATGGCGTGCACGAAGTCGGAGCCCGGTTTGCCCCGGGTGCGCACCTCGCGTGCACCTTCGGCGGGGTTGCGCGCCCTGGTGGGCACCATGGTGCGCACCAAGGAGCGCTCCGAAGTGTGCTCCAAGGTGCGGCGTGCACGAAGTCGGAGCCCGGTTTGCCCCGGGTGCGCACCTCGCGTGCACCTTCGGCGGGGTTGCGCGCCCTGGTGGGCACCATGGTGCGCACCAAGGAGCGCTCCGAAGTGTGCTCCAAGGTGCGGCGTGCACGAAGTCGGAGCCCGGTTTGCCCCGGGTGCGCACCTCGCGTGCACCTTCGCCGCGGTGGGCACCATGGCGTGCACGAAGTCGGAGCCCGGTTTGCCCCGGGTGCGCACCTCGCGTGCACCTTCGCCGGGGTGGGCACCTCGGCTGGGTTGCGCGCCCTGGTGCGCACCAAGGAGCGCTCCGAAGTGTGCTCCAAGGTGCGGCGTGCACGAAGTCGGAGCCCGGTTTGCCCCGGGTGCGCACCTCGCGTGCACCTTCGCCAGGGTGGGCACCTCGGTGCGCACACCTTCTCAATGTTTTCTTGCCTTTTCTGGAAATTGGTGAAGGCAGCGCATCAAAGGTGCGCACCTCGGTGTGCTCCGAGGTGCGAACCCGAGAGCGCTCCGAGGTGCCCACGAAGTCGAAAGTCGGGTTAATTGCATTGTTTTCCCCGGGTGCGCTCCGAGGTGCGCAACATCGGCGCGCACCAAGGAGGGCTCCGAAGTGTGCTCCAAGGTGCGCACGATGGCGTGCACCTCTGGTGCGCACGATTCGGAGCTCGGTTTGACCGGGGTGCGCACACCTTGGCTGGGTTGCGCACCTTTTGTGCGCTCCAAGGTGCGCACGAAGTCGGAGCTCGGTTTGCCCCGGGTGCGCACCTTCGCCAGGGTGCGCACCTTGATGCGCACGCCTTGGCTGGGCTGCGCACCTTGGTGGGCGCCATGGTGCGCACCTTTCGTGCGCTCCAAGGTGCGCACGAAGTCGGAGCTCGGTTTGCCCCGGGTGCGCACCTTGGTGGGCGCCATGGTGCACTCCGAGGTGCCCAAGATTGGTGCGCACCAAGGAGCGCTCCGAAGTGCGCTCCAAGGTGCGCGCGAAGTCGAAAGTTGGGTTAATTGTCCGGTTTGCCTCGGGTGCGCACCTTGCGTGCACCTTCGCCAGGGTGGGCGCCTTGGTGCGCACACCTTGGCTGGGCTGCGCACACCTTGGCACCCGCGTTTCCTTCATTTTAAATTTTTTTTTTTTACAATCTCTCAAGTGGGAAATTCTATAATCTCAACTTTTTTTGCCTTTTCAGGAAACTTTTGAATGGAGCGCATCATTGGTGCGCTCCGAAGTGTGCTCCAAAGCTCTCTCCAGCTGCGTGCACCTGCCCCGGCCGCGCACCCGGCCCCGCCCAGCTTCGCTCACCTGTCCCGGGCGTCTGGTGCGGAACCTTAGAGTAAGAAACATCACCGTGCACCTTGGCCAACGTGCGCGACTCGACCGAGCGCGCACTGGCCGAGGTGCACACCGATTTCACCTGGGTGCGCGCGCAGCACCTCGGGCGCACCGGGGTGCGCGCACAACGCCCGGGTTGCACCGTGGCCTGTGTGCTCGGGGTGCCTCGGGTGCGCGCTCGGTGTCGCCCCCGCGCGCGCGGTAGTGCGGGCAGCGCACCCCGGCCCGGCCCGGCCCCGACGAGAACGCAAACGGGCAAAAGGTTTATTCAAATAGCATTGCGACGCCCGGCGAAAAACTAAAAAAGGGTGCAACACCGGGACTTCCCGGGAGGTCACCCATCCCAGTACTACTCCGGCCCAAGCGCGCTTAACTGCGGAGTTCTGATGGGATCCGGTGCACTAATGCTGGTATGATCGCACCCGTTATGAGCTTGTCGCAGTGTGTACTTAGCAAACCGCGACCCACGTGCGAATCCACCCCGGCCACCCACCCCCGTCGAGGTGCACACCCTCCCTCGCGAAGTGCGCCCCGTTCGCCAAGTGTGAGCCCTGCCCGGGTGCGCGCACCTTGCTAGGGCGTCGGGTGTGCACCCGGCCCGGCCTACGTGCGTGCACCTGGAGGGGGCGTCGTGTGCGTGCAGTGTCCCGTCTGCAACGCGGTGCCCACACACCACCTCGGGCGCAACGACCTGCGCTCACATGTGGGCCGAGTGCACCTTGGTGCATGTTCGGGGCGCCTCGGGTGCACGCTCGATCTTGCCCCGGTGCACCAAGGCGCTCGGTTTGCCCCGGGTGCGCACTTGGTGCAAGGTGGGCACCCAAAATAGGGATCAAGCACCAAAACACAAGTTTCGGGATGCAAAATGGGACCCAAGGACCACAAATGCGTTCCAAGACCCATGATGGGTCCACGAGAACAAAAATGTGTTCCGAGACTTAATAAACAAATATTGGGTTTTAGGAGAAGAAACATGCTCTGATGCCCAAAACGAGAATCGACCCCGAAAAGGCCACAGGCCAAAAGTGGGATGCGAGACAAAAAAAAATGGGACCCGAGGACCAAAATTGGGTTCCCAGGTCGAAGACAGGGCAACCGGACAAGAAACGACCTCTAAGGCTCGAAATGAGTCCCGACGACTAAAACTTGACAAGAAGCACCCATCAGGCACCCAACTCGACACCCATGGGATGCCGACCCACCCGGGCTTCCACCTAGCACACCTTGGCACCCACCCACCCTCGCACCCAACCTCGCACCCAACTTAGCACCTTTGAACCCACATTGGCACTCACCCTGACCCTGGCACCTTGGAACCCACATTGGCACTCACCTTGACCCTGGCACCCACCTTTGCACTCACCTTGGGACCCACCCTGGCTCCCACCTCGGCACCCACCCAGACACCCACCTTGGTTCCTTGGCACCCACCTTGGATCCTTGGCACCCACCCCGACACCCACCTTGGCACGCAACTTGGCTACTTGCCACCCACCTTGGCTCCTTGACGCCCACCCCGACAACCACCCCGTGACCTACCCTGGCTAGGGTTGGTGCACACCCACCCTGGTGCCCACCTTGGCACCCACCCTATGACCCACCTTGGCACGCACCTTAGTACCCACCCCGTTACCCACCCTAGGACCCACCCCGTGACCCACCTTGGCCAGGGTGGGTGCACCCACCCTGGTGCCCACCTTGGCACCCACCCATCCTAGCACCCAGCCTGTGACCGGGCTTGGAACCCAACCTTGCACCCGCACCCGTCTTGGCCAGTGTGGGTGCGCACCCATCCTGGCACCCACGTTGTGACACACCCTTTAACCCACGCACCCTAGCACCCACGTTGGCACCCACCTTGGAACCCAACCTAGCAACTTGGCACCCACCCCGTGACCCACCTTGGCATCCACCATAGCAGTCGCCGACTTGGCACCCACCTCGGCACCCACCTTGACACTTGTGGACCCACCTTGCCACTCACCCTAGCATCGACCCATCCTAGCACCCACCCTGGCACCTTTGCACCCTAGCACTCACCCATCCTAGCACCTAACCTGTGACCCACCTTGACACTCACCCTCGCACCCACCTTGGAACCCAACCTAGCACCCACCCACCCTGACACCAACCCTAGCACCTACCCACCCTTGCACCCACCCTGTGACCCATCTTGGCACCCACCCATCCTACCACTCAACCTATCACCCACCTTCTCACCCACCTTGGCATCCACCTTAGCACCCACCCACACTGGCACCTTGGCACCCACCTCGGGCAAGGTGGGTGCACACCCACCCTGGCACCCAATTTAGAACCCACCGAGCATGTTACCCACCTTGGCACCCACATTGCAGCCCACCCTAGTACCCACCCTATGACCCACATTGGCATCCACACCCTAGCACCCAGGCACCTCGACACCCGCCTTGACACCCACCCTAGCACTGAACCTGTGACCCACCTTGGAACTCACCCTAGAACCCACCCACCCTGTGAACCACCTTGGCATCCACCTTAGCACCCACCCACCTTGGCACCCACTCTAGCACTCACCCATCCTAACACCCAACTTGTTACCCACCTTGGCACCCGCCCTCGCGTCCACCTTGAAACCCACCCTAGCACCCACCCACGCAGGAGCCCACCTTGGCACCCAACCTAACACCCACGCATCCTGGCACCCAACTTGTGACCCACCTTGGAACCCACCCTAGTACCCACCTTTGAACCCACTATATCACCAACCCACCTTGGCACCCACCCTATGACCCTCTTTGGAATCCACCCTAGCACGCACCCACCCTGGCACCCACCATGGAGCGCACCCTAGCACCCACCCACCTCGGCACGCACCTCAACACCCACCTTGGTGTGCGCACTGCGCCAACCTCTCAAAGACCCTATGTGGTGCGCTCCAAAGTGTACACCTTTGGTGCGCTCCAAGGTGCGCACCTTTGGTGCACACCGAGGTGCACACCAAAGTGTGCACCGAGGTGAGCACCAAAGTGCACTCCAGGGTGCACACCAAGGCGTGCACCTTTGGTGCGGTCAATGCAAACGAATTCGGAAGTTGGGGTCGATGTCCTAATCGCTGCTGCAGACTACACGTATGAGAATCGGACAAATAGCTTTATATAGGGGAGGTGTTGCGTTTGATGGGTCGACTCCCCTGGTTGTGTGCACTGCACCAACTTCAAAGACCCTGTCTTGTTTAAGAAGTCAAAAGTTGGGGTGGATGTCCTAATCATTGCTGCAGTCTACGCATGTATGAGAATCAGACAAATAGCTTATATAGGGGAGGTGTTGCATTCGGTGGGTTGACTCCCCTGGTTGTGCGCACTGCGCCAACCTCAAAGACCCCGCATAGCAGAAGAAGTCGGAAGTCGGATTTTGGTGAGCACCAAGGCGTGCACCTTTGGTGCGGTCAACGCAGACGAATTCAGAAGTTGGGGTGGATGTCCTAATCGTTGTTGCAGGCTACACATGTATGAGAATCAGACAAATAGCTTATATAGGGGAGGTGTTGGGTTTGATGGGTCAACTCCCTTGGTTGTGCGCATTACGCCAACCTCAAAGACCTTGTTTTCGTTAAGAAGTCAAAAGTTGGGGTCAATGTCCTAATGGCTCCTGCAGGCTACACATGTATGAGAATCGGACAAATAGCTTATATAGGGGAGGTGTTGGGTTTGATGGGTCGACTCCCCTGGTTGTGCGCATTACGTCAACCTCAAAGACCTTGTTTTCGTTAAGAAGTCAAAAGTTGGGGTCGATGTCCTAATTGCTCCTGTAGACTACACATGTATGAGAATCAGACAAATAGCTTATATAGGGGAGGTGTTGGGTTTGATGGGTTGACTCCCCTAGTTGTTCGCATTACACCAACCTCAAAGACCTTGTTTTCGTTTAGAAGCCGAAAGTTGGGGTCGATGTCCTAATTGCTCCTGCAGGCTACGCATGTATGAGAATCAGACAAATAGCTTATATAGGGGAGGTGTTGGGTTTGATGGGTCGACTCCCCTGGTTGTGCGCATTGCGCCAACCTCAAAGACCCTGCATTGCGGATGAAGTCGAAAGTCAGAGTTTGGTGTGCTACAAGGTGTGGTCGAAGGTGCTCACCTAGGTGTGCACCTTTGGAGCACAGGAAAAGTGCCCTCCAAAAGTGCGCACCTTTGGAGTGCACAAAAGTGCCCTCCAAAAGTGCGCACCTTTGGAGCGCAGAAAAGTGCCCTCCAAAAAGTGCCCTCCAAAAGTGCGCACCTTTGGAGCGCAGAAAAGTGCCCTCCAAAAAGTGCCCTCCAAAAGTGCGCACCTTTGGAGCGCAGAAAAGTGCCCTCCAAAAAGTGCCCTCCAAAAGTGCGCACCTTTGGAGCGCAGAAAAGTGCCCTCCAAAAAGTGCCCTCCAAAAGTGCGCACCTTTGGAGCGCAGAAAAGTGCCCTCCAAAAAGTGCCCTCCAAAAGTGCGCACCTTTGGAGCGCAGAAAAGTGCCCTCCAAAAAGTGCCCTCCAAAAGTGCGCACCTTTGGAGCGCAGAAAAGTGCCCTCCAAAAAGTGCCCTCCAAAAGTGCGCACCTTTGGAGCGCAGAAAAGTGCCCTCCAAAAAGTGCCCTCCAAAAGTGCGCACCTTTGGAGCGCAGAAAAGTGCCCTCCAAAAGTGCGCACCTTTGGAGCGCACAAAAGTGCCCTCCAAAAGTGCGCACTTTTGGTGCGCACCAAGGCGCTGGTTCGGTCGTTGCAGGCGAGTTCGGAAGTTGGGGTCGATGTCCTGAGCGGAGGTGCAAACTACACAGGTGTCGGAATCGGACAAATAGCTTATATAGGGGAGGTGTATGCTTCGATGGGTCGACTCCCCAGGTTGAGCGCACCGCGCCAACCTCAAAGACCCTACGGTATGGATGAAGTCGGAAGTTGGGTCCGATGACCGATTCGATTAGTAGGTATGCTCATGAGGTCGGAATTTGGGTCCGATGACCTGCCATGTGCAGGAAGGCGAATGTTGACACTGTGCGTTGCAAGGTGCACACCAAGGCGCTGGTGCGGTCTTTTTAGTCGAGTTCGGAAGTTGGGGTCGATGTCCTGATCGGAGGTGCAAGCTACACAGGTGTGGGAATCGGACAAATAGCTTATATAGGGGAGGTGTATGCTTCGTTGGGTCGACTCCCCGGGTTGAGCGCACCGCGCCAACCTCAAAGACCCTACGGTATGGATGAAGTCGGAAGTTGGGTCCGATGACCGATTCGATATGTAGGCATACTCGCGAGGTCGGAATTTGGGTCCGATGACCTGCCACGTGCAGGAAGGCGAATGTTGGCACTGTGCGTTGCAAGGTGCGCACCAAGGCGCTGGTTCGGTCGTTGGAGGCGAGTTCGGAAGTTGGGGTCGATGTCTTGATCGGAGGTGCAAACTACACAGGTGTGGGAATCGGACAAATAGCTTATATAGGGGAGGTGTATGCTTCGTTGGGTCGACTCCCCGGGTTGAGCGCACCGCGCCAACCTCAAAGACCCTACGGTATGGATGAAGTCGGAAGTTGGGTCCGATGACCGATTCGATATGTAGGCATACTCGCGAGGTCGGAATTTGGGTCCGATGACCTGCCATGTGCAGGAAGGCGAATGTTGGGACTGTGCGTCGCAAGGTGCGCACCAAGGCGCTGGTGCCGTCGTTGCAGTCGAGTTCGGAAGTTGGGGTCGATGTCCTGGTCAGAGGTGCAAACTACACAGGTGTGGGAATCGGACAAATAGCTTATATAGGGGAGGTGTATGCTTCGATGGGTCGACTCCCTGGGTTGAGCGCACCGCGCCAACCTCAAAGACCCTACAGTATGGATGAAGTCGGAAGTTGGGTCCGATGACCGATTCGATACGTAGGCATATTGGCGAGGTCTGAATTTGTGTCCGATGACCTGCCATGCGCAGGAAGGCGGAATTTGGGTCCGATGACCGAGTTGATGGCGTGCCATGCGCAGAAAGGCGGAATTTGGGTCCGATGACCGAGTTGATGTTGATGGCCCGCCATGCACAGGAAGGCGGAATTTGGGTCCGATGACCGATTTGAAGGCGTGCCATACGCAAAAAGGCGGAGTTTGGGTCCGATGACCGAGTTGATATTGATGGCCCGCCATGCGCAGGAAGGCGGAATTTGGGTCCGATGACCTGACATACGCATGGAGTCCGACTCGGGGGCCGATGTTCGATTCGATGACTTGCATTGTGGGTAAAGTCGGAAGTTGTGGTCTTTGACCCGATTCGATGACCAGACTTCGGCTGCTTGAGAATCGGACAAATAACTTATATAGGGGAGGTAGTGTTCTCGAGCATCCTCCCCCCGTGCCCGTTTATGTCGATTGATGCTGGTGCTCGACTGGTTGGAGCGCTCGGATGCAAAAATCTTGCACCAGGATTTATCGATTGTGATGGACACGGCAAGTCTCCTGATTGCTATGCAGGAGCTCATCGTGAATCTCTATGCGGCCTTGGTATGGACTCGACCTGCGGAATGGTTCGGCAATGGTAGTCGCTCCAACACGTCCTTGCAATGGCCACAGAGGTGATTCGACTAGAGCTCCAGTCTAGCTTTTGGGTTGCTTGGCGGACTGGTATAGCCGCGATCGAGTTCCGGCCATGAACGTTTTAGATAGCTCTTGGGCTTTCTGGGACGGAAGTCGGAAGTTTGGGCTGTTGTCCGATTTGATGACCATTCTTCGGATGTGTGAGAATCGGACAAATAACTTATATAGGGGACTGTGTTGTCTCACGCAGCCCCCTCCGTGCCCCTCTATCTCGACCGATGTTGGTGCTTGAAAGGGTTGGGATCGCTCGGATTTATAAACGTGCACCACCATTTGTCGAGTGTGAGGGACGCGGCAGGTCTCCTAAATGCTATGCGGGCGCTCTCTGAGAATCTCTATCCGGCCTCGACACAGACTAGTCTTGCTGAATGGTTTGGCACTGGTAGTCGATCCAACACGTCGTTGTTGTGGCCGCCTAGGCGATTCGATTCGAGCCCCCGTCTAGCTTTTGGGTTGCTTGGCGGATTTTGCCCTATCCGCAAGTGAGCTCGGTCCCTAAACGTTCGAGAAACCCGATTGCTATGCGCCGACTCTCTTTCTTGCGAGCCTCCATCTAGCTTTTGGGTCTCTACGGAACGGAAGTCGGAATCTGGGACCGTTGTTTGATTCGACGAGGCAGACTACGGTTGTGCGAGAATCGGACAAATAACTTATATAGGGGAGGTGTTGACTGGAGCATTCTCCCCCGTGCCCCTCTAACTCGACCAATGCTGGCGCTCGAACGGTGGTAGCGCTCGGATTTTCATTGAGCGCCAGCATTGGTCGATTTAGAGGGGCATGCGAGATTCCCGAATGCTATGCGAGGGCTCTAACGGAAATGTCTATTGGTTTCGGTATGGATGCAATTGCGAGTGGTTCGGCAAAGGTAGTCGTTCCGATGCGTCCATGTCGTGGCCAAATCGATAATTCGATTTGAGCCCTCGTATAGCATTTGGGTCTCTCGATGTGATTCCGCATTCCAGTCCCTTTGGGCACTGCTTGAGCCGCATCCCAGGGGGTTCCCTTCCCAATAATCTGCCTCGCAACCCGATTGCTATGCGGTGAGGCTCCTCGGCCGCCTCGGAACTATCTGTGTATCAGACGCATCGCGGGATAAGGGGTTGGCAACGGTAGTCGCCCCAAGCGCGTCCGATGCTTGGACCATTCCGAGGCGGCCCTGAAGCCTCTTCCGTCTAGCCGTTGGGTCCTTCTCGCCGCATCCCTCGCCTCGCACCCCGATTGCTATGCGGTGAGGCTCCTCGGCCGCCTCGGAACTATCTGTGTATCGGACGCGTCGCGGGATAAGGGGTTGTCACTGGTAGTCGCCCCAAGCGCGTCCGATGCTTGGACCATTCCGAGGCGGCCCTGAAGCCTCTTCCGTCTAGCCGTTGGGTCCTTCTCGCCGCATCCCTCGCCTCGCACCCCGATTGCTATGCGGTGAGGCTCCTCGGCCGCCTCGGAACTATCTGTGTATCGGACGCGTCGCGGGATAAGGGGTTGTCATTGGTAGTCGCCCCAAGCGCGTCCGATGCTTGGACCATTCCGAGGCGGCCCTGAAGCCTCTTCCGTCTAGCCGTTGGGTCCTTCTCGCCGCATCCCTCGCCTCGCACCCCGATTGCTATGCGGTGAGGCTCCTCGGCCGCCTCGGAACTATCTGTGTATCGGACGCGTCGCGGGATAAGGGGTTGTCACTGGTAGTCGCCCCAAGCGCGTCCGATGCTTGGACCATTCCGAGGCGGCCCTGAAGCCTCTTCCGTCTAGCCGTTGGGTCCTTCTCGCCGCATCCCTCGCCTCGCACCCCGATTGCTATGCGGTGAGGCTCCTCGGCCGCCTCGGAACTATCTGTGTATCGGACGCGTCGCGGGATAAGGGGTTGTCACTGGTAGTCGCCCCAAGCGCGTTCGATGCTTGGACCATTCCGAGGCGGCCCTGAAGCCTCTTCCGTCTAGCCGTTGGGTCCTTCTCGCCGCATCCCTCGCCTCGCACCCCGATTGCTATGCGGTGAGGCTCCTCGGCCGCCTTGGAACTATCTGTGTATCGGACGCGTCGCGGGATAAGGGGTTGTCACTGGTAGTCGCCCCAAGCGCGTCCGATGCTTGGACCATTCCGAGGCGGACCCGAAGCCTCTTCCGTCTAGCCGTTGGGTCCTTCTCGCCGCATCCTTCGCCTCGCACCCCGATTGCTATGCGGTGAGGCTCCTCGGCCGCCTCGGAACTATCTGTGTATCGGACGCGTCGCGGGATAAGGGGTTGTCACTGGTAGTCGCCCCAAGCGCGTCCGATGCTTGGACCATTCCGAGGCGGACCCGAAGCCTCTTCCGTCTAGCCGTTGGGTCCTTCTCGCCGCATCCCTCGCCTCGCACCCCGATTGCTATGCGGTGAGGCTCCTCGGCCGCCTTGGAACTATCTGTGTATCGGACGCGTCGCGGGATAAGGGGTTGTCACTGGTAGTCGCCCCAAGCGCGTCCGATGCTTGGACCATTCCGAGGCGGACCCGAAGCCTCTTCCGTCTAGCCGTTGGGTCCTTCTCGCCGCATCCCTCGCCTCGCACCCCGATTGCTATGCGGTGAGGCTCCTCGGCCGCCTTGGAACTATCTGTGTATCGGACGCGTCGCGGGATAAGGGGTTGTCACTGGTAGTCGCCCCAAGCGCGTCCGATGCTTGGACCATTCCGAGGCGGACCCGAAGCCTCTTCCGTCTAGCCGTTGGGTCCTTCTCGCCGCATCCCTCGCCTCGCACCCCGATTGCTATGCGGTGAGGCTCCTCGGCCGCCTTGGAACTATCTGTGTATCGGACGCGTCGCGGGATAAGGGGTTGTCACTGGTAGTCGCCCCAAGCGCGTCCGATGCTTGGACCATTCCGAGGCGGCCCCGAAGCCTCTTCCGTGTAGCCGTTGGGTCCTTCTCGCCGCATCCCTCGCCTCGCACCCCGATTGCTATGCGGTGAGGCTCCTCGGCCGCCTTGGAACTATCTGTGTATCGGACGCGTCGCGGGATAAGGGGTTGTCACTGGTAGTCGCCCCAAGCGCGTCCGATGCTTGGACCATTCCGAGGCGGCCCCGAAGCCTCTTCCGTGTAGCCGTTGGGTCCTTCTCGCCGCATCCCTCGCCTCGCACCCCGATTGCTATGCGGTGAGGCTCCTCGGCCGCCTTGGAACTATCTGTGTATCGGACGCGTCGCGGGATAAGGGGTTGTCACTGGTAGTCGCCCCAAGCGCGTCCGATGCTTGGACCATTCCGAGGCGGACCTGAAGCCTCTTCCCTCTAGCCGTTGGGGCTTTCTCGCCGCATCCCTCGCCTCGCACCCTGATTGCTATGCTGTGAGGCTCCTCGGCCGCCTTGGAACTATCTGTGTATCGGACGCATCGCGGGATAAGGGGTTGGCAGTGGTAGTCGCCCCAAGCGCATCCGATGCTTGGACCATTCCGAGGCGGCCCTGCAGCCTCTTCCGTCTAGCCGTTGGGGCCATCTCGCCGCATCCCCCACCTCGCACCACGATTGCTATGCGGTGAGGCTCCTTGGCCGCCTCGGAACTATCTGTGTATCGGACGCATCGCGGGATAAGGGGTTGTCACTGGTAGTCGCCCCAAGCGCGTCCGATGCTTGGACTATTCCGAGGCGGCCCTGCAGCCTCTTCCGTCTAGCCGTTGGGGCCATCTCGCTGCATCCCCCACCTCCTCGGCCGCCTCGGAACTATCTGTGTATCGGACGCATCGCGGGATAAGGGGTTGGCAGTGGTAGTCGCCCCAAGCGCGTCCGATGCTTGGACTATTCCGAGGCAGCCCTGCAGCCTCTTCCGTCTAGCCTTTGGGGCCATCTCGCCGCATCCCTCGCCTCGCACCCCGATTGCTATGCGGTGAGGCTCCTCGGCCGCCTGGGAACTATCTTCGTATCGGACGCATCGCGGGATAAGGGGTTGTCACTGGTAGTCGCCCCAAGCGCGTCCGATGCTTGGACTATTCCGAGGCGGCCCTGTGGCCTCTTCCGTCTAGCCATTGGGGCCATCTCGCCGCATCCCCCACCTCGCACCCCGATTGCTATGCGGTGAGGCTCTTCGGCCGCCTTGGAACTATCTTCGTATCGGACGCATCGCGGGATAAGGGGTTGTCACTGGTAGTGGCCCCAAGCGCGTCCGATGCTTGGACTATTCCGAGGCGGCCCTGCAGCCTCTTCCGTCTAGCCGTTGGGGCCATCTCGCCGCATCCCCCACCTCGCACCCCGATTGCTATGCGGTGAGGCTCCTCGGCCGCCTTGGAACTATCTTCGTATCGGACGCATCGCGGGATAAGGGGTTGTCACTGGTAGTCGCCCCAAGCGCGTCCGATGCTTGGACTATTCCGACGCGGCCCTGTGGCCTCTTCCGTCTAGCCGTTGGGGCCATCTCGCCGCATCCCCCACCTCGCACCCCGATTGCTATGCGGTGAGGCTCCTCGGCCGCCTTGGAACCATCTTCGTATCGGACGCATCGCGGGATAGGGGGCTGTCACTGGTAGTCGCCCCAAGCGTGTCCGATGCTTGGACCATTCCTAGGCGGCCCTGAAGCCTCTTCCGTCTAGCCGTTGGGGCCTTCCCGCCCCATCCCTCGCCTCGCACCCCCGATTGCTATGCGGTGAGGCTCCTCGGCCGCCTTGGAACCATCTGTGTATCGGACGCATCGCGGGATAAGGGGTTGGCACTGGCAGTCGCCCCAAGCGCGTCCGATGCTTGGACCATTCCGAGGTGGCCCTGAACCCTCTTCCGTCTAGCCGTTGGGGCCTTCCCGCCCCATCCCTCGCCTCGCACCCCGATTGATATGCGGTGAGGCTCCTCGGCCGCCTTGGAACTATCTGTGTATCGGACGCATCGCGGGATAAGGGGTTGGCACTGGTAGTCGTCCCAATCGCATCCGATGCTTGGACCATTCCGAGGCGGCCCTGCAGCCTCTTCCGTTTAGCCGTCGGGGCCTTCCCGCCGCATCCCTCGCCTCGCATCCCGATTCCTATGCGGTGAGTCTTCTCGGCCGCCGCGGAACTATACCTGTTATTGCTACTGCATCCTTCGGCTGGTAACCTCCTCTGCCGCCTTGGAACGTTCTCTTTGTCGGACGCGTCGCGGGATAAGGGGTTGGCACTGGTAGTCGCCCCAAGCGCGCCCGATGCATAGACCGCTCCGAGTCGACCTTGCTTTCAGCCTCTCACATGCATAGACCTCTCTGAGTCGACCCTGCAGCCTCTCACGTTTAGCCTTTGGAATCTCGCCTCACAACATGATTGCTATCCTTGATGCATCCCTTGCCTCGAGCCCTGATTGCTTTCTTGGCTGCATCCCTCCTCTCCTCACAGCCCGGTTGTCATCACTGCTTCATCCGTCGCTTCATGCATTCTGGCTGCTGGGCCCTTCCCACCGCACACCTCGATTGCTATCTCTTCTGCATCACACACCCCGATTGCTATCTCTGCTACATCCCTCGGCTCTCACTTCTGCATCCTTCGCCTCACACCTCGATTGCTATCAATGCTGCATCCGTAACCTCACACCCCGATTGCTATGCGGGGAGGCTCCTTGGCCGCCTTGGAAATTTCTGTGTGTCGGACGCACCGCGGGATAAGGGGTTGGCACTGGTAGTCGCCCCAAGTGCGCCCGATTCTTAGACCGCTTCGAGGTGACCTCGTAGCCTCTTTCGTCCAGGCTTCCTGCCTTCAACGCCCTTTTTACACCTCGATTGCTATGCGCGGGCTCGTTGGCGTCTATCACCTCTCTGCGAAGAGTGGCACGATGATTGTTGGGGTAAATCGTAGCAGTCCGATCTCTGGCCTTGGGCCATTGTGAGGGCTGATCGATTTCCTGTGCGCATCTCGTGTTCGCCCAGTAACAGACTCGACGACTTGTAATCGGTCTTGTTCCCGATTGTTCCTGGAGGTAGTCTTCGGAACTCTTGGATTTGACCTGTCACTCGAACTGTCCTCTTCCGAGGATGCTTGTGTGTGTGTGCTTGTGCCATTTCCTTGGCGGTATTAACGAGATATTAAAGAGCGGAGTGAGCGCCTCGCCCAGCTATGTTTGGGGCTCTCACTCCCTTACCCGGTGTGCGACCGCTTTGCACGTAGGTTGCGGAGCATCGCGACTCTTTCGATGTTTGGCGGTTGTCTTCCGGTGATGCGTTGGTCCCGAAGTGCACGTTACTAGCATTTCTGCCATTGTTCTCGATCTTTGGCACGTTCTTTCGTTGCAATTGGATATATATCTCCGTTTATACGCGCAGGCTTCTCCCGCCTATTCAGCGCTGTCCCACTCTCAGCACTCTCGTGGTCTCCTTGGCTTCTCTCTCCCGTGAGCGAGCTCTCTTCTCGAGTCTTTTCCATGTCCCATGGAGGTTGCCTTGCGAAATTCGGGCACACAAACGTGACCGGATAAGAGCGGAATTGCCTATGAGGAGAAGCTCACCTTAGGGAGCAGCAATGCCGAGTGTTTCGACAGAGGGTAGAGGGGGCGTTGTTTGGGCGGTTGCACAAAAGAGTGCTACGTTTGCACTGAAGGTTGCTTCTTCGTCTCCGACGAACTCTTCGAGGCAAAAAAGCTTGTTTACGGGGTCGAGGTGGGACTGTTCGTGCGAGTTGCGCCACCAAAAGTGCGTAGGGGGCATATACCTGGGAAATGGATGTCTCTGAGTGGCCTTACTCGGTCGCGTGCACGGTGCATTCTCTAACGGCAGGACTGTCGCGAGCATGTGCGGTTCGGATGTTTTCGGGTAAAGGGTTCCGTACGGGATGTTCTTCCCAGGCTCCTGTGAACCGAGACTCTGCATCGTCATGCTCCGGCTCCCGTGGGTGCTTCATGCCTCGTCGAGCTGTTTGTCGTGGACGATTAAGGCCGAGGCCTTCCTTCGAGAGGGGAATTGTTCAGGCTGGTCGAGGCGGGATTGTTCGTGCGGGGTGCACCACCAAAAGTGCGTAGGGGGCATA